>NC_067398.1:456880343-457017843 GCF_016432865.1 Antechinus flavipes | reverse complement strand
ATTTTTTTAAAAAGGCCTCTTTATGCCCATAATTTATAGTACTTCTACTACTTAGAGGTTTTTCTATATCTATTGAGTAATAATGTGAATTTTGGACATTTTGGATTTTATTATAATTATGTTGATAAGTTGTTTTTTGTTTTTTATTCTGAACAATCTTTGCATCTCTGATATAAATTCAATTTGGTAATAATGATTTCTTGGTCAAGTTACCATAGTGTGTATAACAAAATTTTGTATTCCTTCTCTATTTTATCTTTCCTTGTTTAAAGTATTAAAATTATATTTGTCTCCTAAAAGGATTCTAGTAGGGCGCTTTCCTTCTCAAAATTTTTTCCCTGAGGCAATTGGGGTTAAGTGACTTGCCCAGGGTCACACAGCTAGGAAGTGTTAAGTGTCTGAGGCTAGATTTGAACTCAGGTCCTCCTGACTTCAGGGCTGGTAATCTATCCGTTGCACAACCTAGCTGCCCCATTTCCTTTTCAATTTTTTAGAATAATTTGTGAAACATTGGTGATGAGGTCAAAGTAGCAAAACCTAGTTTGAAATACAAGGTGCAAGGTACATATGATGAAATTATAAGGGCATTTTCTTTACCAAATGGTATCTTTACTTAAGAGAAGAGATTACAGACAAAATGAAAAGGTAAAGCAGATACCAGGATTGGTAAATATGAAATAGATTCAGGAGAGCAATAGAGTTAGCAAGGAAAGTGGTTTGGAAAAAGTCATTAAAGGAATATGCCATGAAGTGTATGACACTGAGCAGCAGGGTAAATCCATAGAGGAATTTAGCAGACTAATCAGAATTAGCTGTTGTTGTTCTCAGAGAATCATGACATCAGGGAGATACCATGACAGGCAAGTAAACTGGATTTAAGTGAGGGAGGGCTGTGCAAGGTCATCTGCCTCACTTTCTCCTCCAGAGCCATCTGCATTCTAGGGACCAGATATCGATCAAAATGACTGGAGATGGCCCTGGATGCAACGGGAGATCGAGATCTTTTTAAGCTAAATTCTTCAACAGAAGGTCTCAGTTTGACTGAAGCCATACCCATTGAATGATTAATGGTAAGTAGCTATTTGAGGCAAAGAATCTCCTTTTTTTCACCTAATCAAGAAAAAAAATCCAAATAAATAAATGAATCTGGAGGGGAAGACCCTCAGGGTTCCTGGTTTCTGGCTAGATTTCTTTCTTAAGGACTAGGCCTTAAACCAAAACCAATTTGATTCTCACTGGATTCCAATAGGCCTTAGGTCAAGGCCCATTTGGTTTTGTTTGGATCCCAGTTGATTCAGATTGAATGTTAATAGCAACCAGAATTAGCTATAGTAATGAGAAAGATGCCATTAAAAGGAAAATGCCATGAAGATAAAAAGAGTCCCTCATTAGCAAGCTTAGCCCTGAAAAGGACTTAGTAGAAATTTTCACATAAGCACATCTTTTATAGAGGATATATAATGGGGGTTTTTCAGGAGAAGAAATACCCAAAAAGGAAATGCCAGAGAAGAGTTGGGGAGATAAAGGATGTGTATTGATATTGAGACTGTCTTAAAGAAAATCTGGAAAAACTTGGTTCTATGGAGCTTAATAAAACAGTCAGGAAAGTCGTTAAGGGCCAGAACTCTGAAACAAGGATTCTTACAAGGTGTTAAGTCAGTGGAATTGATAAGACAATGGTTATCCAATTTAGCATGGTGATTAATAGTTCTCTAAGTTCAGTATGATTGATTTAATCTTACAACAAATAATGGTTTTCTAGTGATATAATGATTGGTTTATACTCAGTGTAGCGCATATAAGCTGGGAACTCAGACTCAGAGCCAGAAAGTGGACTGGAGGCTTCTGAAGTACAAGCCCGGGAACTCAGACAGATTCATTCACTTCATCTCACAGTATTGTGGTGGCTGGCCTTTCCTACTTAGCTTCTCCACTGAAACCAAGACTCCAGAAGGCCTCTAAGAAAACTAGCCTGGGCCCCAGGCAAGGAAACTAGATTGTGAAGGAGATAATAAAGGATTTGGACTTCAACCCCTGGCTACTCTTGTGGTGATTACTCTGCTGAAAGAAAGGCTGCTCCCAAGACCTCCAGGAAAACCAAACAAGAATATTACAGAAAGTTCCCACCAAAAAATATTTTAAAGGTATCTTAAAGATACTAATCAAAATAGTTTGGCACATCTTGGTTGACTTAACTATGGTAATAAGACAGACTGAGAAACTAAGCTCCCAAAATAAACATGTTAGCATTTCCTGATAAGGGGACTTTCAGAATTCACATTATTGGTACTAATTCTTATTTTAAAATTTTATAGAATTCTCTTGTAAATTCATCAGGACTATGAATATTTTTCTTTAGTTGTTCCTTTATAACTATGACTATTTCTTTTTTTTTTTAATTGGATCATTTAAAGTCTTTATCTGGTTTTCTGATAGTCTAGATTATTTTAAATTTTTGAAAGCATTTCTCTATTTCTTTTGAATTCTCAAATTTGTTAGTGAGAAATTGAATGAAGACCCTCTCATGGAAATATAGCTTTAAACTATACTTTAATTGTGATTTGAGATTTTATAATAACAAATGGAGCTATAGCTAAAAGTTGCAGTTTTTGTCCCCTTCTGTTTTCCCACTACCTTTTAATTAGCATTTAAGTACTTCTTTTAAAGGTGATGATGGCTTTGAATTCTATATATGCTTATATCTCATTCTCTAGGAAAACTTAAATTAAGTTTTTAATTATTTTATTTTATTTTTTATAATTTTTATAAATTTATATAATTATATATTATATATAATATGAAAATATATATAATAAATAATTACATAATTTATATAATTATATATTACATATTAATTATATAATTATATAAAATAAATTTATAAAATTTTAATTTATTATTGACTTGTATTCTTTTATTTTCAGATTAGATTTCCACAATTAGAATGTAAGCCTGGACTCCTCCAAATGATAGGAGAAAAGACCAGCTTAAGATGGTGGAGCTTTGGGGGCTTCTGTATTTAGGCTATTTAATGTTGTATTTAGATGTTATATTTTGCCTTCTCTCACTAACACCTTGTCAAATGGGAGATGCCCTTTCTCTCCAGATCATAATAAATCTCTTTTTGCTTTGTCTTACTCTGAGAGTCTCTAATTGTTTTTGTGGACATTACTGTCCCATACATTATGCACAGTTATATGATATCTATTAATTATTCTTTTTATTTTTTCTGATTTTATTATGATTTCACCTTGTTCATTGCTATTTTATTAATATTATTTTCTGCCCTTTTCTTTGTAAGCAAGATTAGTCAAATGTTTATTGATTTTATTAGTCTTTTAAAAGAACTAGCTTTAAATGAAGGAGGCCTAGCTGTGCAGATCTAAAACTATATTACAAAGCAGTAGTCACCAAACCATTTGGTATTGGCTAAGAAATAGAGTAGTCAATCAGTGGAATAGGCTAGGTTCACAGACAAAATAGTCAACAACTATAGTAATTTAGTGTTTGACAAACCCCCAAACCACAGCTTTTGAGATTAAAAACTATTTGACATCAAAATGGCTTCATGATTTAGACATAAAGAATGATATTATAAGCATCAAAGAATTTAGTTTACCTCTCAGATCTGTGGAGAAGGATCAAATTTGCGGCCAAAAAAGAACTGGAAATCATTATTGAACTAAAAATAGATAATTTTGATTATATTAAGTTAAAAAGTTGTTTGTCTGTTTGTTTGTTTTTAACAAACAAAATTAATGCAGAGAAGATCAGAAGGGAAGCAATAAAATGGGAAAGCATTTCTATATTCAAAGGTTCTGATAAAGGCCTTATTTCTAAAATATATAGAGAACTGACTCAAATTTATAAGAAATCAAGCCATTCTTCAATTGATAAATGGTCAAAGGATACAAATAGACAATTTTCAGATGAAGAAATTAAAACCATTTCTAGTCATATGAAAATATGCTCCAAATCACTATTGATCAGAGAAATGTAAATTAAGACAACTCTGAGGTACCACTACACACCTGTCAGTTTGGTTAAGATGACAGGAAAAGACAATGATCAATGTTGGAGGGGATGTGGGAAAACTGGGACACTGATACATTGTTGGTGGAATTGTGAACTGATCTAACCATTCTGGAAAGCAATTTGGAACTGTGCCCCAGAAGGTTATCAAATTGTGCCTACCCTTTGACCCAGCAGTGTTACTACTGGGTTTATATCCCAAAGAATTAATAAAGGTGGGAAAGGGACCCACATGTGCAAAAATGTTTGTGGCAGTCCTTTTTATAGTGGCTAGAAACTGGAAACTGAGTGGATGCCCATGAATTGGTGAATGGCTGAATAAATTATGGTATATGAATGCTATGGAATATTATTGTTCTGTAAGAAATGATCAGCAGGATGATTTCAGAGAAGCCTGGAGAGACTTACATGAACTGATGCTGAGTGAAATAGGCAGAATCAGGAGATCATTGTACATGGCAACAGCAAGATTATACGAGGATTAATTCTGATGGATGTGGCTCTTTCCAACAATGAGATGATTGATGCCAGTTCCAATGATCTTGTAATGAAGAGAAGCATCTATACCCAGAGAGAAGACTGTGGGACTTGAGAGTGAACTACAACATAATATTTTCACTTCTTTTGTTGTTTGCTTGCATTTTATTCTCTTTGTCATTTTTTTCCTTTTTGATCTGATTTTTCTTGTGCGGCAAGATAAATGAATAAATATATACACATATATTGGATCTAACATATTTTTATCATGTTTATCATATATTGGATTACTTGCTATTTAGAGGAAGGGTTAGGGAGAAGAGGGGCAAAAATTGAAACACAAAGTTTTGCAGAGTTAATACAGGGTTCATGCTTATTTTCTGAAAATTAAAAAGCTTTAATAAAAAAGTTAAAATGTTCACACTGAAAAAATATATATATAATAACTAGACCCCTTCCTCTCCTTCACTTTAATCCTGCTTATGAGGTCGTTTTATTTTTTAATTCCTTTTTTTAACCTCTTTCCAGAAAAGATTTTTTTACTCTCTTCATTATCTACCTTCTCTTTCTGTCTTCTCTGGACCCTCATATTCAAATTCCTGAGCCTTATACTTATCTAATATCTCTCTCTTCTTTGTGTTTCTCATGGAATCAAAATGCCCAAGTATACATTATGTGCTCTCCTTTCTAGGAATCACCACCTTTTTTTCATTTGCCTCAATTCTCCTCCCTAGGTTTATGCCCTCTTCTAGGTGCAGTTTTAATTTCCCCTTCTCCACAGGATGACAAAAGATCTTTTCAAGCACTAATTCCCCAGAACATACATGCCCAATATAAGGTTCCCATCTCCCTTTATTCACCTTATCTTTTTGTATTGTAGTCCAGAAAAAAAAAATTGATTTACCAAGTGTTAGCAGGTTCTGACCATAATACCCCACTCCCATCTCTTCATTCTTATCTCCATCTTACTTCTTCATCTTGGTCTCTATGTATGTTTAGAAACAAGTCTCTTACTAGACTAACTCTGTTGCTATTACTGTGCTTGGTTTTTACATTCATTCACTCTTCCTGCATTTCTGTTTAGGATGTTCTGGAGGCAAAAATATCTCCTTAGGTCTGGCTTTCTAAGAATGCTTCAAAAAAAATTTTTTTAAAGATTTATAGTTGGTTGGATTTGAAGGATATGGTCACCTTAGACTGCGTCCTGAGCTCAAATTCTCTTCAAGACAAATTATTCCATTCCCTTCTGTGTTTTCTGGTGGGAGCAGAATAATCTCTGTTATTAGAATTTCCTTTTCTTTATATTTGAAGTTTTCCTTATTGCCTGCAAAATTTGTCACTTCTAAATTGAATCCCACTGATCCCACACCTGTGGTGTGCCGAACTATCTCCAACCCAGTTCACAAGATCTGGTGGTTTAATTTTTCCTTAAGTATCAGCAACTGCTACAAAATTAGGGCTTGGTTTATTATTTTGTTGACTGTCTAGCCTTAAGAAAGTGATGTAAAAAAAAATGTTGTTAATGAAAAATAAACTTAAAAGTGTGCTGTGTACTTTTTTTCAGAAAGTCAGTTGTTAAACATTTCCCAGTACAATTGTCTCAAACTCAACAATCTAGAACTCACCTCATCTCCCAAAGACCCAGTCTCTTCTCCTGTATTCTCTATCAATACCACATTCTCCCAATTGCCTGATCTAGAAACCTCAGAGACCCTACAATTTCTCTCTCTTATGAAGCAAGCATTATAACTTACTCTTTGAATTAATCATTATTTTTAATTGAAATGAGCACAGTGCAAAGTCCATATTAAAAAAGGATATAAGCTTTCAGTGTCTCTTCTTTGCTGCCTGGTTTCCCGAGACTCTCCTTCATTATCTTCATCCATTTTTGCCATCTGCTATTCTCAAAACAATGGAGAAAATTAATTCTGAGTTCTTCTGATCCTAATCTAAGAATGGATCTATCCTCTTTTTTTATTCCAAAAGTAATTTTCCCTCCCACATTATGACCCATATACAAGGACAGACTCCTTAGGCCCTCTTTCCACCCTGCCATTTCATGTGAAAAGCTGAGTTCATTTGGATTTTTACTCCTACTTACTACCAGAAAAACATTCTTGCAGCTGCAGCCACCTGTGCTCTCATTATACTACCATATTACCTAACTGGAAGAACAACAAAACCGTAACAGAATGTGTCATGGTGGAAAAAGCACTGTATCTTGAGTCCCAGGATATGGGTTAGGATTTCAACCCAACAAGCATGTATTTAGTTGTAGGTTAGGAATGAGAAAGACAAAGCAAAAAAAAAAAAAAAAAAGCAAAACAATTTCTCTGGGATGTTTTTACTTGTGTGTAAAATGAGGATCCCGGATTAGAGGCCATTTAAGGTTCTTTGAGCTTCTAAAATCTATGATCCTACTATATGTTACTTCCTTTTCCTTTCCTAATGTTACTAAGTTATTAAATTATTGTTATTAAAAAACCAGTATGTAACATAAGCAAGTCAAAGGTAAGAAGAGACATTAGGGGTATAGTGGTAAAATGTCATGCTAATTTATCTCCTAAGCCCATTCTTTTGATGACCAAACAAGAGACAGAAAGCTAGTCCCTAAATCAGTGCAATGGATCATAGTTTCAGGGACTAAGCAAGTGATTAGGATTACATTTGACTTTACTGGTTCCAAGCTAAACCTTGACATAATTAAGATAATGCTATCAACTATGTGACATCTTAGAATGTGGCCCAAAAGGTCATTTGCATAATTAAGTTGTGTTTTGAGATTGGATATACCATCAAGACTACTGATAAAGGTGTCTCCTCTGCACATTGCTTTAACAATGCTGCGAGAAATGAATGGGCATTTATTTGGTTTTCACAGTTATAAAAATTAAATTGGAGAAATGAAACAAATAAGAAAACTGAAACCCACAAGGACATCAAAGAATAATGAAGGGTGAAGTTGTCTCCCCCCCCTCCCCCAAAGAATGTAAGCTTCTGGGGGGGGGAAGGATTGGGTTTTGTAATCAGGGGTAGTCACCTAAAATTTGAAAAGAATCTTTTGTTCTTTGCCCTTACCCTTCCCCCTCCTAGAATGGAAGTTCCTTGATGTCCTGTAACTTCTATAACATCCAATTAATCAAAAATCTGGGGAAGGATTTGCCCTTCAGGATAGAAAATAAAATGCTGCCTGTGGAGTTTCAAAGGTGTGTCTACTCACCTAAGTGCCCATTCTTGCAAGAATGTAAAATAAATCTTTCCTACATTCATTAGTGAGTCAGTGGAGTTCTTGGTAAAATATGTTGTTTCTTTATAGTGTCCCCCACTCTTTAATAATCTGCAGTGACATCCATCATTCCTCAGATAGAGACTGAGTTCTTCACTCTTGTGACAATGCTACCATAAGTATTTGTTGAAATAATTGTCCTGCTCAAATTCCTATGTTCTTCATAGGACTGCATAAACTCCTTTTTAAAAAAGCTAATCTTGTACTCTCTTTCTTGTGGTAAAGACCTTGTTAACTTACAGCAGATAACACCATACATTAAGTGGGGAAGGATCTTAGGACAGACAGAAAGATATCAGGCCAGGGCCATATTTATCTGATGGAGTATTCACCTAGGGGAAATATAGCAGTGATCCTAAGGTCTCCTGATCTTAGAATGTTATCGTTATAACAGTCAATGATTCTAAAAGTCTTCTGGCCTTAGGAATATAATAATAGTTCTTCCCCTGGATTTTGAATTAGATGTAGAAGTGATCCTGAGGTCCTCTGACCTTAGAGTGGTTTATTCTAACAATCTGTCAATGATTCTAAAGAATTCTGGCCTTAGGATAGTCCTACAAGCATTGCTAACTATCAGAGAGATAGATAATCTGCTGGTCAGTGATAATCAAGTTCCTGAGACAATAGTAAATAGTAAACCAAGCCTCAAACCTACCTGAAAAAAATAAAATTAGCAAATAAATAACATGAAGCTCTATCTTTCCCCACTCCTTCCTCATTTGTATATATTTGCATTTCTATTTGTACACCTTATGTAGGATCAGTTCTCCCATCTTTCTTCCTAATTTTCCCCCCAATGTATATTTCTTCTCTTAACATACTTTTATCAGCATAACATAACAAAACATAACTTAACCTCTTCTGTCTCATTTGACTATTTCTAAGACCTCTGATGGAGGACACACAATTCTGAAAGGTCTCTTTATTATTCCTCCCCTATCCTGATTAGAATGTAAATAGTTCATCTTTATAAATTCCTTTTCCGTTTTTCACTTATATGTAATCTTTTTTCTCATTCCTGTATTTGTCTTTCAAAGTTGTCATTCAGCTCCTGTCATTTTGTAACAAAGTTATGTATATAAGTTCTCTATTTCACTGAAAATCCTTTGTGGGGTTATATTCAATTTTTCTCAGTAATTTACTCAGTAAGCTATTGGTTACATGCCTGTATCTTACCTTTTAAAATATTACATTCCATGTTTTCTATTCCTTTTTTAGTGCTACCTGCAAAAGCTTATGTGATTCTAACTACAGTTCTTCAGTGTTTGAATTCTTTTTTCTGGTTTTAATATCTTTCCTTCAATCTGGAAGCTCTGGATTTTGTCAATGATTGACATTTGTGAGACATTTGGGGGTTTCTTTCAAGAGGTCATTAGTAGATTCTATTATCACATTATCTATTTATTTCAATATACCTCAATAGTTTCTTTGGATGATCTCTTAAAATGATAGCAATGTTCTTTTTTGATCATTTCAGATAGTTCAATGATTATTTCTTCTTGATCTACTGTCAATTTTTAAAAATATTAAGTACCTTACATTTTCTCCTGTTTTTTCAATCTTTTCACCTTATTTTAATGTGACTTGTTGCCCTTCTGGAGTTATTAGCTTCTGCTTTGTCCATTCTAATTTTTGAGGTAGTCTATTATTTCCATTTTTTAATCTTTTCCCAAAATGCTGCTCCATAGTTTTCATTTCATTAATGGCCACTTTAGTTACTATGTCTTCAAGGAATTCTAATTGATTTCATATGCAAACTTTTTTTTTTGAGTTTTTGCTTGTGGATGTTGTTTTTTAATTTTGAGTCTATGTCCTGAGCATCCTTGGCATCAAAAGAGTTTTATATTTTTGTTTTTCTTTACTCATTTAGATGCAGCTACTAGCAACAATAGAGTGCTGGGACTAGACTTAGGAAGACCAGAGTTCAAATTTGGCCTCAGATTTATTAACTAATTGTGAAGCCCTAGGCAAGTCACTTAACTGTTTGCCTCAGTCTCATCTATAAAATTGGTATAGTAAAAGTGCCAACTTTGCAAGGATATTGTGAGGATCAAATGAGATAATAATTGTAAAGTGCCTGGCATTTAGTGTTATAGAAATACTAGGTATCACAGGTATGCCTAAGCTTATTGCACTTCATATGTTATTGTGTTTCATAGATAATTGCATTTTTTACAAATTGGTTATTTGTGGTAAACTCTGCATGAAGCAAGTCTTTCTGTGCCATTTTTCTACAGCATGTGTTCACATTGTTTCTGTGTGTCAAATTTTAGTAATTCTCCCATTATTTCAAACTTTTTCATTATTATTACATATTCTGGTCATCTGGGATCTGTCATCTTTGATGTTTTGCTTACTATTGTAATTTGGGGGAAGGAGCACCACAAACTGTGGCCATATAAAGATAGCAACTTATTCAACAAATATTAGTGTTATAATTGTTCCCCCAACCAGTGGTTCCCATCTCTCATCCTCTCTTTGAGTCTCTCTATTCCTTGAAAAATAATATTATGCCAGTCAATAACTCTACAATAACCTCTAAATCTTCAAGTGAAAGGAAGAGTCAATCTATGCAGTCTTATTGTCTTGTTTTAAGAAATTGTCATCCCGATCTTCTACAATCACTACTCTGATCAGTCATCAATAGTCAGACAAGATCTTTACCAGAAAAAAAAAAAATTACAATTCACTTGAAAACTCAAAACTTTTTTTTTTTAGCAATAAAGTATTTTTAATTAAAGTATAAACTTTTTTAAACAATTCAATTGTATACTTAAGAGACTAGAGTACAGTGTAAACATAACTTTTATATGCACTGAGATATCAAAAATTTCATATGATTCACTTTATTGCAGTATTTCATTTATTGAAATAGAACCCAGGATATCTCCAAGATATGTCTGCATTATTACTTCCTCATTTGTTTTTAAATTCTAAGTCTATGATGGTAATTTTTTTTCCTTCTCTCTGACATTCCCTCTTCTCTTTTTTTGTTTTCTTTTTAGGAAAAAAAAAAAGGAAAAGGGAAAGGGAAAAGAAAACTTCCTTTGTAAGTTTTATATGATATTTAACTGAAGACATCGGGAGTATTTGGCTTTGAAAAGAACAAAAGGAGGAAATTATATTTGTTTTCATGTTATTTGAAAATCAGCATGAAGAACTTGTATTAGACATTTTGCTTGATCCTTGTGAAAAGAACTAGGAGTGATGGATGGAAGTTTTAGAAGTAAATTTGTCTTGTTCTTCATGCCAGAAAAGCTGATCTTCATAGATACTTATAACCTAAGAAGTAAATTTCCAATGGTTTCATGACTGAGCATCTTCCTATTCATGAGTCCCTAACTCTGCTATTTTCTGGAATTATTCTTCTGTGCTTGCCTCCCCAATTTGACCCAAATAGGATCTCTATCTTAAGGCTTCTGAGCTAACACTGTGTGAAAGGCTATAATTCTGTGGCCTGCATTTTTAAATTTTATATTCTGCTTTGTTTATATTCATACATGTAAGATTATACCTTCATTTGAGATCCCCTGTACAGGGCTGAAACTATTGAGTCAATGCACTGAGGTCAGGACTGCGGAGCACTTGAGGCTAACTACCAATTGGACAATACTCTATGGCCATATGCTTGGAAAATGGTCCTTCCCACTATCTGTGCTGGCTCAATGATTGGTGTATACAGAGAATTGTGGGAGGGACTAGGGGATGGAGTAAGACTGGCCAGAGTCACACTTGGGTGGTAGATGAGGGAGAAGGTGGTCATGGAAATTCTGCTTCCATCCTGTTCAATCCTGCATCTAAAGACCAAGAATAAAGACAAAGGACTTTTGCTTAGCCTGACTCCGGCTGATTCTGGGGTGTCCCGGGTGCTAGCGCAGTCGTCACAATCCCCTACCTAAGAATTATTGGACTATTCTAAAATGCTTTTCTTTACTTTGTGATACTTACAGGATTTGGTTCAGGATTGGAACTTGTAGTGGTGTTTAATACTAGTATCTGTATTTTTATCATCAACATTTTCAGCTAGAATTGAAATTGAAAGAATTTGATTCAGGATTGGAACTTGTAGTGGTGCTTAATACTAGTATCTGTATTTTTTTCAACAACATTTTCAGCTAGATCATCACAGGTCTTAAATTAGAGCTATGGCAATGTGGTATATTCTATCTTGAGAACAAACAAATGGGTTTCCTTATATTGGAGGGATCACACAAAAGGTGTATAAAGGAGATAGGAAGGAGATCTTGTTCAGGTTGAACTACATTCTTATTCTGGGATTCCATAGCTCAAAGGGATACAGGATCAGAGGAGTAACAGCCAGAAAGGCTATCTTCTTTTTGATAGATGAAAAGACTGAAGTCTATAAATGAGAAAGATTATTCAGCCAATAAGTTATATAGATAGGACTTGAACATAGGTCCCAATGGTACTGAAAACATTTGTCCAATAAAAATCTACAATCACTGCTTTTTTATTAAGAGGCTTATTAATTTATTTTTTTATTATTTTTATTTTTTGCTGAGGCAATTGGGGTTAAGGCTTATTAATTTACTGAGAGGCTACTCTCAGTACTCTGTACAGAGTACTCAGTACTCTATACAAGATAAGTACTGGAATACAATGACAAAAATAAAAGTCTCTTCTCTTGAGGATCTTAAATTCTACTGTAGAAAGTTAAGTAAAATCAATTTAAGCAGGGAGAGACTGCTTATGATTACTTTAGGAAGGACTATATTCCAGACATAGAGGGATAGCCTTCATGAGGACAGAGATAGAAGATGGGATATGTTGACTTCTGCCTAATTTTAGCTGAAACATAAAATTGCAAGTGAAAAGGTATGAAATACAATCCTGAATTTGATTTTTTAAACTTTTTTGGTATAATATGATTTCCTGATTTTAAAATATCATTTTAATTTGTTAAAAATACTTGTATAGATAAAACATGTTTGGTAAATACTCCATTTCTAAAGAGGAAATGTTAAATACTCATTCCCATTCTATCAAGATTGGTGGGTAGGTAGATTGGGAAGAAGGCGGGTAGGAGGGGGAGGGGGAGAGGGGTCTGAGGAGAGCCAACATAAGGCTACCACTCAGACAAATGCTTGAACAAACAGATGGGTCCTCCACTGTGCCCTGAAGGCAAACAGACATGGGCCCTGTTGGACCACTAGGAGGGAGGAAATTCCAGAGTCATGTTCCCTTCTCTGAGAATGCCCTGCCCCTGGGTCCCTAGACTTCAAACTTTCAGCAAGGTCTGTTTGCTCCTTGATCTTCAGTGCCGTGGGAGAACTGGAGAAGAGCATTGTCTCCAGAGTACCAAGTACTTCAATCCTATTTGACTTTATAGATGAAAGCAAACACCTTAAACAGCTAAGCAAAGAATATTGAGGGCTTGGAAAGGCTGTGCAGCACAGGTGTTGTATACTCCACAGGATATGCAAAGGCTTTGAAAAAACTCATTGTAATACAACACCTTTTTTTTTAAATGGTGATAGAAAATCACTTTCTATTGTCTTTAACTCCCACCATTGCAAGGTTTAAGCTTCTCTCAAATCCTGCAAAACCATTCAGGGCTTTTTCACTTCTCTCATGCTTCATTAATGTACTACATTTATTAGTTAAACCCTGCCCATTCCAGCCATAGCATAACAGAGGACTTTTGTTGCTAATTTCATTTGCAGTTGCCTAATTTCTGTAAACACATGATAATGGTGTAAACTTTAGGATATTAAGATCCTCTAGTAAAAGGCCTGACCAAAAAACCAAAACAACAAAACCTATTAGTTGCAGATAATAAATAACAATTTTCATTGATAACTATGTAACAGAAAGATTAAGAGTGTCTATATCTTTTGGTAATTCATCAAACAACTTATGTGACCCAAAAATTATAAAAATGGAGACAGATATCTGCCTTCCCAGAAAAAAAAATGATTTTTCCATTGACTAAAAAGATATTGCAGACACTATTTAACTGTTATTTTTGCTAACAGAACAGTTTCAGATGCTACAGAACAATAATATTTTTTAAAAATTCATTTATGAATGCTACCAGATAGTATACCTCTAATTTCAGACATATACACTTAAAGCTAAGCATTCTACCCCTGGGACCTTCTTGTTCATCCCTACATGGCCACAGGGTCAGCCCTAAACCACAGGTTAGCTCCTAACAAATAATCAGAAACTGAATGGGCAGAGGGGAAGATTCTGTAAGTTGTTATGGGAATGATAACATGCTACAAAAAGAGAAGGCAAGGCATTTACACACTCATTCATTCCTCCATAGCATCATCATCAAGGAAAAGAATCAACTATTGAGAAGGATATAGAAACCACTTTTTTTCTGTCTCTCACAATAGAGAAACACATATGTCCATACTGATTGTCCACCCCTGTGTTTAGGGAAGGCTAAACAAATTACAAGGGGTTAGTTTGTCTTACTAAAAATATTCTGTGACTTCTTTAAATATTGACATATTTTAAAATTAATACTTCTATGCTGCCATCTAGTGCATTATTTAGGTAATACAGATAAAATATGTAAGGTAACAAAATGCCTTGGGCTTAGCTAAAGACTTAAATAATTTTTTAAAAAGGAGGGAGAAAGGCAGGAAAGGGAGGAAAAATAGGGAAAGAACCAAGGGGAAGGGAAGGGGAAGGAAGGAAAGAAGGGAGAGAGAGAAAGAAAGAAGAGAAGGAGGGAAGGAGGGAGGGAAGGAGAGAAAGAGGAAGGAAAGAAAAGAGGAAAGGAGGGGAAAAAAGAGGGATGTCAGGAAAGAAAGGGAAAGAGGGAGGGAAAGAGGAAGGAAGGAAGGAATCAAAGAAACAAGGAAAGAAGGAAGGGAATACAGTAAAGTCTCATTTGATAAGTGAATCAATCACCTACCAGAACAAAGACAGAAGGTACACTATTTCACCCCCTGATTATTTTAGCTAAGAAACAAGGGATATTTTGATAGCTTGTCCCAACAACCACTCAACTACTCTGTCACAGAACAGATATTTTAAGCAATACTTGAGAGATATGTGATCTAATCAGTGGGAGCCTTCACCACACAAATGAAAAATTCAATTCTTTAATGATTTACCATGTGACCTATAACATATGCTGCTCCCCCCCCAAAAAAAAAAATTACTATGCAGCCAATTTAAATAATCAGCTTCTTTGGACTTAGCTAAATTGGTCCATGGAAAAAACACATAACCAATCCATCTCTGGGTCCATCCTTGAAGCCTCTACAACTTGCTAGAATTTGCTAGAGTTTGTAATTCTTGGCCAAAGTCCTAGAGAAAACAGACTCACCTTCATATAAGGAAAAGACATCACAGCATTTTGATAGAAGAATTTTCTTAAAAGGAAAAATCAACTTTCTTATATTAAAGAGTATTATTTCTACCACTCATAGCTGAACTTTGAGGGGAAAGATTATAGCATTTATTTTCTCAAGATTAATAGGAACATCATACTTTGAAGATAAATCTACAACCATTTCTTATCCTCTCTGGACATCACCTCTCAGGTTACTATTTATCAAGAATTATCCCTAAAAAGACTTTATGTTTTGCTTTATTTGTTTGTGAAAGAATTTGTCAAGTCAACATTTTTTTATTAAGTACTATTATATGCCAGGCACTGTGCTAAACACTGGGGATACAAAAAAGGCAAAAAACAATCCCTGCTTTCAAGAAGTCATACCTTGTTAGAGAAGAGAACATACAAACAACTATATACAAACAAGTTACATACAGGATAAGGTGAGAACAGTCTCAGAGGGAAGACATTGGCATTAAGGGGGAATTGGGAAAGGCCTCTTGTTGGAAGTGAGATTCTGACTGATTTGAAGGAAGCCAGGAGACATACATAAGGAAGGAGAGCATTCCAGACCCATAGGGCCAGCAAAGTGTGGATTCAGAGATGGAATATCATCCAATGTCAGATGATTTAGAATACTTAAGGGGTAGTAAAGTAAGAAAATTGGAAATGTAGGAAGAGTCCAGTTGTGAAGACCTTTCAAAGTCAAATTGAAGAATGTTTTATTTGATATTGGAAGTAACAGGGTTTATTGAATAGAATATAATAGGTGACATGGTTAGATTTGAGCTCTAGAAATATCAATTTGATAGCTAATGGACTTGAGTGGGAAGAGATGTAAGGCAGAAAGAACAACCTAAAAGTTATTACAAGAATTCAAACATGGCTTGTGATAGAGGAGAGAAGGGGGCATATGTGAGAGATTCTATAAGGTGAAATCAATAGAACTTGGGTGTGGGGGTGAGAATAAGGAGTTGAGAATGACACTGAACTTGCTAGGCTGGATGAATAGATGGATGGCAGTGATCAACAGTAAAAGGAATATTAGGAGAGGGGGAAAGGTTTTAGTGAAAATATAAGTTCAATTAAGATGGCTGTGGGATAATTCAAAATGTCCAATTAGCAATCAGAGATGCAAGATCAGAGGTCAGAAGAGTGGTTAGGTGTAGATAAAGAAATCTGAGAATCATCTAGAGATGAACAATTTGAATCCATGGGATCTGATGAGATCACCATCATCAGTGAAATATTATAAAGAGAGAAGACAAGATAGCCCAGAAGGCCTGAGTTGTATCAGTAGGTAGTGATCATGAACTGGATGAAGATCCAGCAAAGGATACTAAGGAGTAGAGAGAATCAAAAAGAGTAACTCTTCTCCCATAGGTATGAACACAAAACCCTCTACAATGATTCCATGTCTATCCTTGGCCTCAAGTACCTGACCCCATAGGGATCAACTAATAAAAAAGGCTTTTGTCCCAGGATGCCAACAGATAAGGGGGGAGGAGGTCAGGGAATCCTCTTTGTTAAATTACACTTCCCAAAGTCTTATTGTCACGTTATCCCTCTCTGAACTGCCCTTTCAATCCCTACCCAAAATCTAGTGACAAGACTAATTCTTCTCCCAGTCACTGCTTTTGTTAGCAAACCATTCTCCATCCTATCACCAGCATTTCCCATCCCTACCAAAGATTTTTACCCTAGATTTTTAAAAAATATATACTTTTTACTAATTATAAATCTACATAAACAGATTCAATTTTAAGGTTTTGTCACTGACAACTTTTCAGTCCATTGGTCCCATTTTTCTCTCCCGTCTTTCATCTTCGTGTCCTAACAGGATTTGAAGCCTCTTATGTTTTCCTGTAAATGGGGATATAAATTATACTTAGTGGGTATAGTGGGGAAGTGGCAAATAAGTAGGAGGAGGAAAGAAATTTTAAAGTGTGGAAAGCAGAACTAGCACTCATCTGGAAAATCATTTTTTGGCAGTATCCTTCTTCTCAGCTGTGTGTAAAAGTTCTTTAAGGGAATTATAATGAACCCTCATAAAGCCTTAGACTAGGGCTGGTGGAAGGCATATTCCCATTCTATATTTAGCAGACCATAGCACTTTTTCCAAAGCTAGTCTTCTGATTACAATAGACTTTTAATAGGCATTTCTTGGGTGTATACAGAGTTCAAGGAGAGTTAGCACCACTGGTATGAGGGCTTTCTAAGCTCTTTCCAAGGCAATTCATGCATTTGTTTTTGTATCTACTTATCATCCAACTCTCACCTTTCTCATCCAAGAAACAGTGCCACATAAAACCAGATAAAACTGCAGATGGGCTAAACCAGGTTGAGTATCTGACAGGCCTCAAATCCATCATTGAGGGAAGTGTCTATCCTAAGCAGGTGGAGACTACCTAGCAGAATGGGCAAATGAGAACAATCTGTTCCAACAGTTATGAAGGTGCGAGAAACAGGAATCAGTGAGCTTGTTAGGTGCATCGAAGACAAGGTCATCCACTGCATCCTAGGCCATCACCAACTATTTCTGATTTTTGTCTCACAGCTGGACTTCACTGACACTGAAAGAGAAAGTGATGCTGACAACTTTGCGCAAGTCTGCCTGACTTAAATGCCAAACAAAAGAGTTTATAGTTGATCACCAAGAGTACTAGGGAACCACAGGAATTTGACATGGTCAGATCTGTGTCTAAGAAAAATCATTTTGGCAGCTGTGTGGAGAATGAATTAGGGAGGAAAGAGAAGAGATTTGAAGCAGAGAGACCAATTAGGAGGCTACTGAAATGTGAAAAGAGGAGAGCTCAATTAAGCTTATAACTGCATTGACTTTTGGGAAACCCTATATTTTATTTGATAGTAAATATGGTATTTCAATCATTCAGTGTGTCATGATAACAATAACATTTATATAGCACTTATCATGTGTCAGAAACTATGTTGACAAAATGTTTTACTACCTCATTTGGTCCTCACAACTCTGGAAGGAAGGCCAATTACAATTCCCATTTTACAGATGAAGAAAATGAGGCAAACAAAGGTCAACTGACTTGCTCAGGGTTACAAAAGCAAGAGGCTGGATTTAAACCTGCCCACTCACTTTGGAATTATACTATGGGACTGAAACTGAATGGCTAGTTCTGCCCTCCTAGCTCTTATATTGCCTTCCCCAAGGAAACACTAGGTGATATAGCCCTCGAATCAGAAAACCCCAAGTTCAAATACAGCCTCAGATATATTACTAGTTGTGTGGGTCTTGGAAATTATCTAATTTATCTGCATTAGTATCCTCAACTACAAAATGGGGATGGACACGACCTTAAGCACTTGGCACATAATAATAATCTTTAATAAATGCTCATTCTTTTCCCCCCTAAGGTTTTTTCTTCAGTCTATCCCTAGATCCATCAATAGATCTTTGTTCTTCAGTCCTTTCATATCCTGGTCATCCTCCTTTGAATATGCTCCATCTAGTCTCTTTAAAATTGGCATTCAAAAGTGAACAGTGTTCTCTGGATATGGTCTGATCATGGTGTTGCAGAACTATTATCTCTTTTGTTCTGGATGCTATGTTTGTCCTATGGCAGCTTATAATAGTATTTGCTTGTCATATTCTTGTCCTAATTTTAATACTTCAAGGACCAGTCATTTCATGAATCAGTAATCCATTGAAATATAAGGTACTGTATTCTCTTCAAATGAAAAAAGAGAGAAACCCCTCTAAGAGTCTAGACAGGTTAAATGACTTGCTGGAGAGAAAACATCAGTTGATGAGTGACCTTCTGGTGATGAACCTCTCTAAATTTGGTTGTGTGACTTCAGATAATAGGCATAGGGTCATCACTGATTAATACCCAAAACTTTTCCATCTTGGTAGGAAGACATAGTGGAAAGAGTACTGATTTTAAAGTTAGAGAAGCAGGTTTGAATTCTGGCCCTGTTTCCTATTCTTGGGCAAATCAATTAACCAATCAGATCAGATTCATATGATCATATGATCCCTCAATACTGGAATATAAGTAACTTGAGGGCAGGAACTTTAATTCTTATCTTTGTAGTCCTAGAAATTAGCACAATGCCTAGCACATGGAAGGAAAATGAGATATTATTTGTAAAGTGCTTAGCATAGTGTCTGGCACATATGAGGTATTTAAATGCTCATAGATTGATCTTTAAATGGTGTGAATAATATTGTGAAAAAAATAAAAATTCATTTCTAGGTATAACAGATAAGTTTTTCTGTGTTCCTAAGAACACTAAATCCCGATAGTATAAAACTATCTGAAAAAAAAAAAAAAGAAAAGAAAAAGGAGAAATCTAACTAAATTCCTTTTATAATACAAATATAGTTTTGATAGCTAAACCAGAGAAAGAAAATTTTCCTAATTTTCCAATTTGCCAATTTTCCTAATGAATACGAAAGCAAAAATTTTAAATAAAATACTAGCAAGGAGATAGCACATATCACAAAGATCATACACTAGATAGGGTTATACCAAGAAGACAGGGTTGGTTCAATATTAAGAAACTTTTAAGCATATGTTTAAAAACAAACAAAAACTCATCACCATGATTACATCAATAGGTGCAGAAAAAGTTTCTGACAAACAGGGGTCAATACATAGCAAAATGTCAAATGTTGTTCCAAAAATTCACTTTCAACAAAAGGTAAGCTAGATATTTTCTTATAATATGGTAGCCTCATCAAGTTCAATGATTGTCTCTACAAAGATGACTCCTAATCTTTATGTCCATTTGAAAGCCAGCTCTGATGGAGAAGGCAAGTACACTGCCTCATGCTTTAAGAAAACACAAGAAAGCCTTTGATTGTTTCCCAGTGACAGACTTAATGGGACACATTCAGGCATACTCATTCCTTGGACCTGTAAGTTATAAAAGTGAGTTGGGAAGACCTGCTCCCTTGCTAGTTGTCCAGTTCTTCCTCATTATTTTTTCCCTTGCATACTTAGGAATGAAGCACATAAATGGGAGAGGGGGATAACATAAGAAGAGAGGGCTTTTCCTTGTCTACTTTCCCATTAGAGGAAATGACAATTGACAGCAGCATAGCACTAGAAAACAAAGAAATAAATGAAGCTTTTCTTAAAATGATAAATACTATATCTAAAAACAAAAGCAAGCACTACTTGTAATGAGCATAAGCTAGAAGTTAACCCAATAAAATCAAGAGTGAAGCAAAGATGTCCATTACCATCAATATTATTTAATATTTTATTCAAAATGCTAGCTATATAAATAAGACAAGTAAAACAAATTAAAGAAATAAAAACAGACAATGACGAAATAAAACTATCACTCTTTGCAGATGATATGATGATACATTTAGTGAACTCTAGAAAATTAACTAAAAAACTAGTTGAAATTATTAACAACATTAATTAAGTTGCAGAATATAAAATAAACCCAGATAAATCATTTCTGTTTTACCAACAAAGTATACCAAGAAGAGATTTTATATAAAATAACTGCAGACAATATAAAATATTTGGGAATCTACTTGCCAAAACAAATCCACAGACTATATAAACACAATTACAAGACACTTTTCACACAAATAAAGACTGCTCTTAATAATTGAAAAAATACTGATGGCTCATGGGTAGGCAAAACCAATATATTTTAAAATGGCAATTCTATCTAAATTATTTATTCAGTAACATCAATAAAAGTAATTTACAGAGCTAGAAAAAAATAGAACTCATTTGGAAGTCCAAAAGATCAAGAATATCAAGGCAATCAATGAGAAAAACATGAAGGAAAGCAGCTTAGCAATTCCAGATTTCAAGCAATATTACAAAGTAGCAATCATCAAAATAATACCCCACTTTTGCAGAAGTGAGAAGTCCATGAGAATGGAACATGGCATATTTTTTGGACTTTTGTGATATTACACTGATTTTTTTTTTTTTGTCACTAAAAAAGTTATATGGGGTGGCACTCTGGAAGGGGAAGAAGAAAAGATACTGAAGAAAAATTTAGTAATATAAAAAAAATTTTTTAATATCAATTTTTTTAAAATCTATCTAATCCAGTATTTCCATAGGCAAATGAATAGTTCATTTAATAAGCTTGTTTTTTGGTGATTGTCAGAATAGATCCTCTGGTGCTTCAAATATTAAATATTACCCAACATTACAAAATAAAAGACAAACTCTTCAAACTGGCCTTTAGGGAACTCCACAATTGATTACAATTTGGATTTTCAATCTAGAACAGTATTTCCACATGTCAGCCTCCTCCATCAAGACCCAACTTAGATGCCTCTTCCTCCATGAATGATTTCTCCCTCCTAAAAATTTCCCAAATTGCTTTGGAACTATACTTAGAATCACACATCTAGATCT
Source organism: Antechinus flavipes (assembly GCF_016432865.1). Taxonomy (NCBI): domain Eukaryota; kingdom Metazoa; phylum Chordata; class Mammalia; order Dasyuromorphia; family Dasyuridae; genus Antechinus; species Antechinus flavipes. Next base: position 456,996,356 of record NC_067398.1, on the reverse strand, counting down.
TGGGTCTAGATCTTGGGTTATCTGGCTCAATTCTCTCATTTTACAAATAAACTGAAGTCCAGGAAACTTATCAAGATTACACTAGTAATAACAGAAATGGGATTTGGAATCTAAGACTCAGGACTCAAAAGCCAATGTTCCTTTCAATTTACCAACCACACTGAACTTATTTCATTCTACTTTGTATATTTATCTGTATTAATATACTCCCTCATTAAATTATAATGGAGGATCTTTAAAAAGAGGTCCCAACTAGGAGTGAGGGCAAGGGATAGGGGCTGGAGGGTGGAAAAGAGTCTTGAACTTGGAACTTTCATTATTTATTACATTTTAAAATAAGGTTTTTTTGGTAATTCTATTTTATGATATACATTTAAAAATTTATTTTGAGGAGTCCATAGACTTCACCAGAATAACGAAGAATATGACACACAAAATGGGTAAACTCCTGGATTATAAACTTCTTAAAATAGGTATGGTGTCATTTATCATCTTAGTATCTGTTAGCCAGTATAGCAGGCACTTAATATTTGTTGAATTGAGTTAAATCAGTATAGCAGGCACGTAATATTTGTTGAATTGAGTTAAATCACATTTCACTATGCTTTATTATTTAGATAATTTAGGCAGACATAAGGTCCTCTCTTGTCTAGACCTTTCACCGACCAGGGCCTCAGACATCAAGATCACTACTAATAGCCCAAATGACGGCAATAGGGACCAAGATTGACCAAGTAGAGAATGTACATGCTCGGCATACACAGTGCCTTCTGGGTGTATCATCCACTTTAGTATTTGAGTTAGACTAGGGGAATAACACATTGTATAAATACATTTGTCATGGTTTAGTGATAGATGGTCCAAATTCCTGATAATGTCCTACCACCAATGGCCCTGATCATCAGAGACTGTTGAAAGATTGATTGCCATATACTCATATAATATATAACAAACTTTCACTTTGGAATTCCCTTGATTTCTCCTTTGATGGTTCAAAGTCTTCATTCTCAGAGAAAAACTCCTTTCTTTTGTGACCCATTTCTTCACTCCCATCCCATTCAGTCCTACCTTTCCATAATGCCTTTGGAATCCTTGGAACCCCTTCCTAGATCTCTTCCTTGTTTTATTTCTTCCTTATTTTTATCTCTTCTTTATTTTGCTAATTTTGGAAATCTGGCTGTTGCTAGAAATGAATAAATCTTGGGTTTTCCCTAGATAAGGTGTCAAAAAAAGAAAGTGATGTAGTCTATGCTACCCACTACCACATTCCCTCTCTGTCCTTATTCCTTTCCAGTCTTCCAAAGTTCACTTTCCCTATCCCAACATTTTCTCTCCTTTCTGCTTGTCTTCACTTGTAAGATAAAGCATCCTATTCTCAACCTTGAAGATTTCAATATACACTTTAATATTCCCTCAAACACATAGCTCCAAAAATTTTTAATCCTCCCAACACCTATATCCTACATTCAACCTACCCCACACAGGCATGGACACCCTTTAGATCTCATCATTCATCCAAAATTATACTAACTCTGTTATCTTGAAATTTCCCTAATAAACTTGTCCTTTTTTTTTTCCCCCTACTCTTTCACTCACTCTCAAATTATTTTTCATTCTCTCAAACCTTCAGGCCATCACCCCCATCAGTTTCACTTTTCTACCCTCATTATTCTGGACTCTGGAGTTTACCAGTTCACATATGTATCTTCATCTGCCCTTGAATCCCTTGTTTCCCTTACCCTTCTGTTTACATCCTACACTCAGTCCCAAATTATTCGGTGGTGGTGGTGATTCAGTAGATCAGTCATGTCCAACTCTTCCAGATTCTGCCACACCTCATTTGTTTTTCTCTGTTCCTAGAATGAAGGGCATTTAAGGTGGCTTTATCCCAAAGGGCCTGCAGTCCTCTCTAAGAAGTTCAAGGCTGTCCCTTGATAGAGAACATCTCAGAAGCTCAGAGGCCTCAAAGGCAAGGAGAAGGGGGAAATGATGCTGAAGGGGGAGGGGAAATGTTCCCTTTAAAATGATCACTCTGAGATTGTATGTCCTTTGATCAGGATCTCCCAGACTCCAAGGAGTCCAGCCAGAGCCAAGCCTTCCAGGATAAGAGAATCAACTCCCATAGAAAGTCTAAATTCTCATTCAATTGAGGAATCCTGATCTGATCTGTCCCAGCCTCACCACTTGGTCTGATCTGCTCAGGCTGTTCCAGACCCTGCCAAGATACCAATATAACAGCTTCCTTCAACTAAGTCTTTGCAGATGGACCTAGATAGCTCACTCAGCTACTAGGACCATTCTTCCTAACGAGAAAACATTCTCAGTGCCAAAATTCCATTTTCCCATAGATCTGCCACTATAGAAGTCAGTCTCTTAGTAAACTGATTTCTATCCAATAATAAACTTCATTTTGCAACTAATAATTTGGGAATGAGTGAATTCTTTCACTCTAAACCTGCGGCCTATTTAAAGGGGATTCTTAACAACTCTTATTACCACTAATCTCTTGACCACCAGGAATTGAGAGTATTCAAACAGCATCAATGCAACCCCCCAGAAGTTTCTAAAGTGTGAAGGAGATTTTATCCAGCAAAGTTGTGGGCTAAGGGGATCTGGATCCTTCCATATGGAGTTTTATCTATGTGACTCAAGCAGAAGTAGGGTCCAATCAAAAAGTAGGAGGATCAAACTTGGTCTATATGGTCTAAAGGAATAGATCTAGAATCAGTGGTGGAAATTTCAGTATATTAGAATTCAGCTACAATAATTAAAGCTGTTCAAGAGAAAAGGGAGGCTTAAATTGTAGAGTTCCTAATCAGAAAAACCTGGCAGTAAAAGTTACAAAATATAATCCTAATCTTTTACCCAGTTTTTCCATTTTAAGGAATATGCCCCAAAAAGCATTAGCAAAAAGGAACTATTTCTTTAAAGATTTTCATAGAAGCATTATTTGTACTGGGAAAAAATAAAAACAACCTGGAGATTTCTTCAATGTTCATCAACAGGGGAGTGGTTAAGTAAACTGCAAAACACTGATGTGGTAAGATGCTATAATGTAAGAGTTACAAATATGAAGAACATAAAGAAATTTGGGGAGACCTTTATCAACTAGGAGAGTGGGGGGGAAAAAAAGCAGAACCAGAAAAGAATGCACAGCAGCTATGACCATAAAATACTAAGTGTGACAATGAAGATAAAAATAAAGGATCTTGGATACTGAAAAGCTACTGAAAAATAAAAAAGCAGAACCAGAAAAGAGTGCATAGCAGCTATGACCATAAATACCGAGTGTGACAAAGAATGAAGATAAAAACAAAGAATATTGGAGACTGAAAGGCTACTAAAAAACAATTATATTTTATATGTTAATTAGATTACTGATTTTCAACATTAAGTTCATAATAAATCATTATTTTTAAGAGTTCCTCTTTCACCAGGAACTTAAAACCACTTTCTGAAAATAGTATAGAGGATATTTCATTTTAGCAACGAGTTGAACCAGATGATCTCTTGGTATTCCATCCCAACATGAGACTCTATAAAATTATTTTTATGGCTTATAAAGCAGGTAAAATTTTGATTGGAGAAGGATTTGTTGGAGGAAATGTTACTGAAGATCATGTGAATCTGATTCCTAAGGAGAATATTTATGCTGTCTTAATTTAACTCCATGTTTTTCCTTCAATAACTTATCTATAAAACATACAAAATTTAAGTCACAAGCCTCCTAATCTTCAGTTTCAATTGAAACCTTTTTTTAATGCATTACACGAGTCAGGATGTGGTTCAGTTTTTTATAAGCTTGTACTGGAAAAGAAACCAAAATATTCATTAAGTTTGTATATTTTATGGTTACAAACAGTAATGTGTATTATATATCAGTACATCTACATATGCACAGAACTGTTTATATTTATTTTAATAATGTGATTGCTTCTGTAGAGCAAATGACACAGTAAATGCTCGACTATATTAAATGACAGCTATTTCCATATTATAGTTGGTGATATGTCTTCATTGTTTTGAAAATGTAGACAACTGAAAATTAAGTAGTTGACACTATTCATCTGTGTTAAGTACTAATAGTATTTTATACATAAAGAAAGCACTAACAAAAACATTCCATGTGTTATAGCTAACCAAATGGTTAAAGAGAAACAATAATAGTCACAATTTGCTAAAATATCATATAAAGCAAATGCCATTTTTAAGTAAGCCAAACTATGCCTGTGCAAAACAGGAACATTTTATGGCTCATTACTGTTAAAAACATCCCAGAGTAAGATTTTTAAATTAACAGAATCCTCTAATATAATGACAAAAACATTTGCTTTTCAGAGTTCTGAAAAAAATCTGCAACTGGCGAATTTTTGAGCAAAAAGGAATTTTGTAATACCAATTAATCAGGATTCATAGTATATTCATTGTAATGTTAAAAGCATTGAATTATCATAAATAACCATTATAACTCCAGTCATTTAGTTCCTTTTTTTCTATCAAATTTATATAGATATTGCTAATTGATGATCAATTTTAAAATATTTCAATATGTTAAATGTTCATTTGTTTAAATTTATATTCTCTCCCCAAATAGAGCTCCTTGAATCATTCTTTCTACCATGACCTAGAAGAATCCAGGACTTTTATATGTCAATTAAGCAACTGTGTAAGAGAAGTTGTACTCCTAGGGCCAAGGAAAAGAATAATTCTGGATAGGGATGAGATCTCAACTTTTTATGTTAGATCTTAAGGCCTTCCTTCTTGTAAAAACAATCAAGAACCCCAAAATCTTTTTTTTTTCATCCCATAAAAAATATACCTACCAACAAGCGTGTGGCATTGTAAAGTTTTAAAGGAGGAAGAAATGAAATTTCTAGTAACTTACAAACCAAAAAAAAAATTGACTATAAAAGTCTAATAGCACATGTAGTCCACCACAAAGTGATAATGTAAAGAAGAAACTCTAAGGACTTACCATATTAGAAATGAAAACTGATAAGTTTTTAAAATATTAATTCATTTAAAATAAACATTATGTTCATATAACATTTTTTTAAAATAATTTTATTTTCCCAAGCAAAAAAAGAGTAAGAGCCAGCGTTTTACATATCTTTGCAAATTTCTTCAATGGCTGGCTTAATAGAAAGTGGATTCTCCTAGCTGTCTCTTCATTCAATCTGTTGTTTATCAAGAAAACCAAGCCTCAGAGCAATTTGGAACTATGCCTCAAAGGCTATAAGTCTGTGCATACCCTTTGATTCATTAGTGTCTCCTGTAGATATAATCCAAAGAAATCATTAACGAGGGAAAAGGACCCACTTGTGCAAAAATCTTTATAGTCCTTTTTGTAGTGACAAGAAACTGGAGATTGATGTTCATCAGTTGAGGAATGGCTGAATGGCATATGAATAGAATAGAGTATTATATTCTCTCTACATATATAGAATATACTGTTCATATATATATATATATATAGAGAGAGAGAGAGGGAGGGAGGGAGGGAGGGAGGGAGGGAAGGAAGGAGGGAGAGAGAGAGAGAGAGAGAGAGAATATATTGTTATAAAAGAAATTATGAGGAATAGCTAGGTAGCGCAATGGATGGAGCACCAGCCATGAAGTCAGGAGGACCTTAGTTCAAGTCTGGTCTCAGACACTTAACACTTCCTAACTGTGTGATTCTGGGCAAGTCACTTAACCTCAGTTGCCTCAGGAAAAAAAAAAAAAAAAACATGAGCAGCTGATTTCAGAAAAGCCTGGACTTACATGAACTAATGCTAAGTGAAGTTAGCAGAACCAAGAGAAGATTGTACACAGCAACAAAAAGATTGTGATGATCAAGCATGATGAATATGGTTCTTTTCCACAATATGATTCAAAACAGTTCCAAGAGACTTGTGATGAAAAGTGCCATCCACATCGAGAGAGAAAGAACTATGGAGACTGAATGTGGATTGAAGCATAGTATTTTCATGTTTTTGTTTGCTTTTTCTTTCTTGTGGTTCCCCTCCCCTTTTGATCTGATTTTTGTTGCACAGCATAATGAATATGGAAATATGTTTACAAGAACTGCATATATTTAACCTATAACAAATTGCTTGGTCTCTTGGACAGACAAAGGAAGAGGGAGAAAAATTTGAAACAAGATCTTTCAAAGGTGATGAAAATTATTTTTGCATGTATTTTAAAAAATTAAAATTAAAACAAAAAAAAATCCAACCTCAGAGAGATAGGGAAGATTATTCTAATAGGTCAATAGCATCTTATTATGAAAAGTTTTGACCTCATAGATACCCTAAAAGGATCAAAGGGGACAAAGACCACCTTTGAGAACTGCTGAGGAAAACAATCCAAAGTTGTTCATATTCTAATAGTAGAAAGAACACATACAGGTTTCAACTACAGATCGGAAGGGAAAGTCCTGTGGTCCTTAGATGCAACAAAGCAGATGTTAATGTCTCTTTTTAAATGTCACTTCCATTGATAAAAATCACATCAGTCTGATGTTGAACCATTTAATAAAATCAGGGATTTTGTTAGCAAGAACTTTCTATTCTGCAACGTCAATGGATATGGCTATAGTACCTTCAGGATTATTTATTTATAAGGCTGCATCCACAATGCTTGCTTCCCAGGAAGATGTTGATTCCTAGGACAATGTAGTAGAAGCATTGCTATTCCCAAGCTTTTAAGTTTAGGGTCATCCAGCTGTCTCATCAGGGTCTATGAGGAGATGGCAGTCAAAATAATAATAGTGTTTGACTTTTTTGTCTGGTACTTGCTACTTTCTGTCTCTCATTCAGGTTGCTTGCAGCTTCTTCTTTTAGGCTGGCTTGCCTGCTACGTACAATATTTGGTCAGTATGGTGGGATCCTTTTTCCGGAGTTACTGCAAGATAATGATTATGAAGAATGGCCTGGAAGCAATATGAGTGACCTAGGGGGAGATAAATTTCATACATGTGAAACGAGTGGTTCACTGAAATTAAAAGGAATTTTTGGACACTGGGTCAATTTTTAATAAAATGCATTTTAGGAGTTTGGATTATTTTAAATAGGATAGGGAGGATGTTTTAAAGGGGTCCTCAAACTTTTTAAATAGGGGGCCAGTTCACTGTCCCTCAGACTGGTGGAGGGCCAGACTATAGTAAAAACAAAAACTTTGTTTTGTGGGCCTTTAAATAAACTTCATAGCCCTGGGTGAGGGGGATAAACATCCTCAGCTGCCGCATCTGTCCCACAGCTGTAGTTTGAGGACCTGTTAAATGCAAGATCCTTGAGACAAGGACAATTTTTTAAATAACTACCACAATGCTTACATATCATACAAATCACAAACACTTGGCAAACCGAAATGATTAACAAGTGATCATCCAGCTGTTGCTTAAAGAACTATTAGGATGAGGAATCCATTGCTTGCACAGAATCACCGAAACTCAATTTATAAGACACAGGAGAAACTAATTTGGATAATTTAAATTGCTGGGAAATGCTTTTCTTCTCTAACTTTTACCCACTGGTTCTAGAACTGCCTGTTGAGGCCATACAACATGTATGTGCTATCTACACTTAACAGCTGTTGAAAAACCTGGAGATTTACCTGCCTAGTGCCCAAGTTGTCTTTCCAGGATAAACAGGAATAAAACAGAAATTACTTTAATCCATTCTTATATGACATGACCTTAAAGGCTCTTCTCCATCTTGGTGACTTTTCTCTGAACGTACTACTTTAACAATATTCTTCCTAAAATGTAGCAACCAAAACAGAGCAGATTATTTCATATGTGGCATTTTTGGCAAAATTTGACCTTTAGAGGTCACGTTACAACAATCTACTCAATGCATTGATCTTGTCCTAGAACATCCTGTTTGAAAACCTTCAGTGACAAAGTACTCCATATAACTAGGGGGAAAAAAACACACTCCATTTTAAAATAGTTCTAAATGTTTGAAAATTTTTGCTTAATAATTTGGCAGAAATTGCTTTTCTAATCTCTATGTATCTGGTCCAAATACTAAACATTATGTAGGAAGACAAAAGGAGGCAGCTAGGGGGCACAGTAGATAAAACATGGGACTGAAGAGTCAAGAAAACCTGAATTTGAATCCTACCTTCAAACCTTTACTACCTGTGTGACCGTGGAATAAGTTACTCAACCTCTCTCAGACGGTGACCTCATGTGTAAAATAAATACACAGCACCTAGCTCATAAGGTTGTTTGTGAGAATCAAACGATCATGTGATATAAAACATTTTGCAAATCTTAAAGTGTTAAAGTGTATATAAATGCTAGATATTAAGTTTAAAGTAGGAAAAACAAAGGGATCACAGTAAGGAGGAAAGAAGAAATCTTTATCATCATCATCATCATCATCCTGGATTACATAGCAGTTTTATCTTTAGCAAGAACAATGGATTTGGAGTCAGAAGACTAGGGTTCAATTTAGTGACTTCGAACAATGGCTATGTGAATATGGCCAAGTCTTTTAACTTCTCAAAGTTCAGTGTTCCTCATCTGTAAAAGGAAGATATTTGTACATCCCATTGTGAGGAAAGTGTTTTATAAATGACTTGTTCAAAACTTTAATGCAAATAACTTCACTTATGTTGTTTTTTCTGGGTCATTTTCAAATTTTATTAATTTCTATAATATAAAAAATATTCTTACTTTTCTGAATTGTCTGAATACATTTCTATTTCAATTAGTCATTATCAATCCTTTATTTTAAACATCAAATTAACAATGATCTTGTCCTTTTCTATCTTTGGCCAATAAGAATGATGATTAGAAATCCTATATTGGGTCAATTCAATGCCCTCCCCCAGACAAGTATTTGTTCTCTGGCAAAAAAGGTCAAAAAAAGCTCTGTAGAATAAAACAGATACATTCCATTAAATCAAGCCTCAACTGCTAAGGTAGTACTCAAAACATATCTAATTTACAACTTGAATCTATTATGGATATCTCATTCTTCTCTTTTTCTATAATTTTCTTGAACTTGTATTTCTAGCTTGTTCTATAATCGAGCTTAGAAAATTCTTTCCTATGAAAATAAGTCTATCAACAATATAAAAGGCTTTAAATTGATGATACTCAACATCCCCCAAACATGTCCTGTCTTGCTCCTATATGCCGGAGAAACTGAGCAAGACAGAGATTAGAGAGTATTTAATAATTTATTAAATGGGAGCGATTTACTGGGATCAAATGGATCAATGCTTTGGTCCAGGGCTGAATGAGACTATTATCTCCAAGAATCCAGCAAACAATGAGAGTTCTCAATGATATATATAAACGTGGCTCCCACACAGAGGGTAGAGTGAGGCAGGGGCAGAGTCAGGGTGCTGGGAGCAGAAACAGAACTCTGACAGGGTAGGGTGAGCCACAGGAGATGGGATGACGTAAGAGGGGAAGGAAGCCTGGAGATGGGGAGAGGCATCTTGATAAGACAATCTCTGACATTCCGGGGTGAGAAGAGGCATTCTGATATTCTAAAACATAAGATCTTTTATCCTTATCAAATATTCTGATAAAGAGGGAGGGGAGGTTTTGCAGGATTGAGTTTTGAGAAACAGGGACTGGGTCAGGGTAATTATGGAAACAGAACTCTGGCATAACATTCCCACCTTTCTCCATGCCATTTTCTCCTCAGTGAATATTCTCTCCTTCTTTTTATCCGCTGATCTCTAACCTGTCCTTTAATGATGAAATTAAATGCCATCTCTTGAATCCTTTGCTCTTTCCCCTCATTGGAAACAACCTTTTCTCATTCTAGTGTATTCATTATATAATATCTAATCTTTATTAATGCCACTACAATCCTACTCTAAAAACTCATGGCATACATAAGTATAAATTTTTAATACTTAAAGCTAGGAGATAAGAGTGCAAGCTCTGGCAATCCCTACAAAGTTAGAAACATTTTGCCTAAAGGTTCAAGTGTATCAAGAAACCAAGGACCAACTGAACTATGTTTGGAAAGCCTAATTCAACTCAACAAGCATTTACTATCTACTAAATAAGTCTCTACTAAATATGAGTTCTACGAAATTAAAAAAAAAGTTTCTCATAGGAAATGCCATATGAATTGAGCTTTGAAGGAAATATGAAAATGATACACAGTTAAAGAAAGGGGAACAGCTTATTCAAAAACAAAAGGCTAGGAGAGAGAATGTCAGATTCTGAAATCAAATAAGTTGGTTTTGATAGAGCTAAGGGTCCCTCAACCTGGGACTAATGAACTTGCTTTTAATATTTTAATTACCTTTATTTCCATATGATTGGTTTCCATTATAATCCCACTTCTTTTTGTGCATTTAAAAACATTCTGAGAATGAGTGCTTAGATTTACACACACACACAAACACACACAATTAAAATTAAGAATAACTGCTAGAAGATGAGTGAAGGAAGTGAGGTAATGGGACAAAAGCTTAGAAAGACTGTAAAATGGAGCCAAATTGGGAAGGATTTTCAATGACAAATTGAGTAGTTTATATTTTACTTAGCAGTCACAGGGAGGCACTGAAAGCTTTAAAGCAGAGGGATAAAATGATCATTAATATACATAATACATATACATATGATATATACTGCATACGTGTGTACATATCATACACTATTATTCTATTAAGGAGGCTCTGACAGCCAAAGTTTAATACTAACATAGCAAAAATATGAAGACATAAATAGTAGCATCTCCTGTGTATGACAGGCACTATGCTAATTACTTTACATTTGATCCTCATAACAACCCTGGTGTATAGTATTAGTCCCATTTTGCAGTTGAAGTAAGAAGGTTGCCCAGTCACAAGAATCAATATAAGTGTTTTGAGGCCAACTTTGAACTCAATTCTTCATGATTTTAGAATCACTATATATATATATATCTCACAATATATAGAATCACAATATATATATTTATATATATCATTGAGAACTCTCATTGTTTGCTGGATGTGCCAATGCACAATGCACTCTCAAGATTATTCACAGAATAAACCAGAATGGAAAGAAGTTGGAGTCAAGAAAACTGACTAGTATAACAACCCATGTGAGGTGGAAAAGCTTTAGATTGGTAACAGTGGGAAGAATGAGAGAGGGAAAGAAAGAGAAACATTTTAAAGAAAAAAGTGACAGGACTTGACCAAACAAGAGGAGAGGACGACCAAGGAAAAAGGAAGCTAACCACAAAAAATGGTTAATATACTGCCAGGGAGACTGGATCAGTGAGACAGAAGAGTAAAATTCAGAGCAGGAGATTTATGGATCTCCTAAGCAACTCCTAATTTTATTGATGAGAAAGATGTCAGAAATTAAATGACTTCTAGTTATTGGGAGAACCAGGACTATGTTTCAGAACTTCTAAGCATCAAGTACGAAGCTCTTTCTCAGACACTGAACTTCTAACAAATGTGTAGATAATTTTTTAAAAAAATCAAACATTGCATTCACTCATATCTATTTTCCTCATTTAGGATTTCCCTCTACATTTTAAAAAAATCAAGAAATATTTTCTTTTCTCAAAGATCTTTTCTTCTATTCCTCTATTCCCTTTCTCTTTCTTATGCTTCAAAAGAGAAATCATTCCCGTTAATAGTATTTTCAAACTTTGTTGGAAGCAAAACAAAACAAAACCCAACAAAAAACCATTGTGGAGGGGGAGAGAGGTGCAGGGAGAAGGAAAAGTGAGAGCTACAAGTTGATAGTAAGGGGTAAAGGAGACAGTGTTAGTCTGTAGCTATTTTAATTTGCTTATATCTCACCTCTCTCCTAAAATGGTGATTTAGAGAAATCAACTCGATATGATTCTTAACCACTGGAAAGTTGGAGAAGTGAACTATGGAGTCAGGTTAAAAATATAAAGGCTTGAACTGAGAATTTTAAATGTGAATGCTATCCTTCAAATATAAACTATAATGATTTTTATTTGATGGAACGTGATTCAGAAATTTAGCTGGTAGTTTTGAAAAAAGTGAAAAGAACTTTAGAAAAGTAAACTGGATGGCAAACTCCACAAATGGACAGGGTTAAAGAAGGAAAATATAATTTACCAGTCCTGTAAGCATCTGTTTAATGTGAATTATGGGAAAGGGAGAAGTGAATACTAGAGCTGCTAACAAGATATGCCAAACAGGCCCAATAGGCCAATAGCACAGTAACAACATAGCAAGAATCTGTAAGAACGTCTGGAGTCCATTTGAAAATTATTTGGATTTTTTCCAAAAACCCAAAGCCAAAATGTGTTATTGATGCTGTGATAATAGTAGTGAATAGGTATGAGAACTGAGGTGGGGAATTCCCTCTGGTCTGCGGTACAGGTCCAATGCGAAAGAAATCACAAACCCTAAAAGTCTGTATGGCAGAAAAGGGAAGTTGATTGTTCATTAACTAAGAAGGAGCTCTCTTAGTGGGCAAAATTCCTAATGAATAATTCGGCAAGGATATGTCAACAGATACCTGGTTATATGGGCAAAATGTTGGCCTGGGACTGGGAGCTGTTTGGGCTAATCAATAAAGGACCATCAGACAGAGATCTCCAATTGAATAAAATCACTTAACTGGGAGTTCAAGGGCTTTTCCCAGAGTCTGGGAACCTGCTAAAGGGGATCCAAGACACTCCTAAAAGATCTGTTTCAATGGAGGGTGATTTGACCAAGATCTCCGATTGAATGAGGCCACTTAACTTGGGAAGGTATGCTTTTCCCAGGGTTTGGGAGTATCCAGGTTGCCCCGCAAAGGTTACATCATTTGTCCCAAAAAAGATCTCAGTTGACATCATTATGATGATATTTGGATTCCACTCATCAAAAACAAAGTGTTTAAAACTCACACGTTTTTAAAAAGTGTGCTCCTTCATAAAAAATTTTCTTTACAAGTGATAAAAATAATAAAGACAAAGCATCCAACTTTCATATCAAATATAAACACTTTATAACTAGTTCACTACATTCAATCAACAATTATTGAGCATCTATTATACAAATAATATTGTTCAAAGCACCATGGCAAATATGAAATGAAAGATGTTCCTTCTTTGGTGAAGTTTATAATCATATTAAGGAATCATGGTATGTATGTACATACACACACATACACACACATCATAAAGCACAATATTAAGATAGTATGTTAAATGAATGGTAAATGTTCCTAACAATTGCTATGGAAACTCAAAGGAGAAAAAGATTACAGTTGAGCTAAAGAGGTTGGGTAAAAATTTCATTTTATAACTATAGTGAGTTTTCAAAGAGATCAAAGAAAAGCAAAAAAGAACTATATGGGCAAAAATATGCCAGCTCTTTTTTGTGGTGCTAAAGAATTAGAAATTAAGGGGATACCCATCAATTACGAATGTCTAAAAAGGTCATGGCACATAATTATGCTGGAATAGTATTTTGCTCTGAGACATGAAGAAGGGGATGGCTTCAGAAAAATATGGCAAAGTTCTATATGAACTCATGCAAACTGAAGCAGACTAGGAAATCACTGTATATAGTAACAGCAACATTGTGGGATAATCAACTCTGATGTACTTAGTTCTTCTCAGCAATGCAATGATCCAAAACAATTATCCAAAAGGTTCATAATGTTAAATACTGACCACATCCAGATAAAGAATTATGAAATCTGAATGCAGATTGAAGCATGCTATTTTCACTATTTTTTCCTTTCTCATAGCTTTTCTCTTTTGTTCTGAATCTTTCTTCACAACATGATTAATGTGGAAATATGTTTAACATGGTTGTACATAAATAACCTTTATCAGCTTGCTTGTTGTCTTGGGAAGGGGAGGGGAATTTGGAGCTCAAAATCTTATAAAGATGAATGCTGAAAACTATCTTTACATGTAATTTGGGGGAAATATTATAAAGTAGTATAAAGTAAAAAAAAAAAAAATTAATGATGAGGTGGTTTCAGAAAAACCTGAGATCTGTATGAACTTATGCAAATTGAAGGGAGAACACTGTACACAGTAATAGCAATACCATAACAATCATCAATTTTGAAAGATTTAGCAACAATGATCCAAGACAATTCTAAAGGACCATGATGAAAAAACATTATCTCCAGAAAGAGAATAGATTAATTCTGAATGCAGACTGGAGCATAATTTTTAAACTTTGTTTCCTGCTTTTTATTGTTTTGGATATTTTTTTAATAATATGGCTAATATGGAAATGTTTTATATAATTTCAAATGTGAAAACTGCTACTACATTGCTTGCCTTCTAAATGATTGAGAAAGACATTAGGGAGAGAAGGGGAAAATCTGGAACTAATTTTTTTTTAAATGTTAAAAATTAAAATTAAAAGAAAAGATAGAAACAACACTGGATTTGATGTGATAAGAGTCTTGATGATCAAGTACATGGTTGGAGATATATAGTAAAGAAGCTTGAACAGAAATTAAAGATCTTAAGAAAAGGTTAAATTTCTGAGTAAATAACTTCTCTAAGGAAAATAACGTTAAGGGAGAACAGTAGACCAGAAGATTCCAAGTAGAATTAAGAGGTTAGCCAACAATTTACAAGAGAACTAGAACATTAATGAAGAGTCACTGTAAGCAAGTAAGAAGATGGTTAAATACATCAAATTTGAGACATTATTAAAATGATCATTTTTGATATCTCAATTTCTTATATCAATTCTGAGACTCTCAGAATATATTAAACATATATTATTCACATCCCAACAGGGGATACCCAAGTGGTATTATCCCTAATTTACAAAAAAGATATATTTTTTATTAAATTAAAATTTTATTAAATTCCTATTAAGGAATGTATCAAATATTAGTTATAGGGTAACTACGGATTCCAGAAAGAGTTATAAGCATGTTTTGAGCAACTTATTAATTTGATATGAAATGTATATATATTATTATTAACCCATTTCACTTATGCTACTTTAAAAAGTGAAGGGAGAAGTTCAAATAAGGGCTGTCTGCTTGTCAAAGGTTGTTACCAAGGGAAGAGGACTAGTATTAATTTTAGTTTCTGTTACTGTTGTATCTCTCCTCCTAGAAAAGGTTATACAAAGTGATAATTTGAAATACATTTATATTTCCTTCTACTGAATTAGAGGTATTAAAAAGGCATGTTAAAATACCAGGTAGAAAAATAATGGCTTCAAAAAAGTTACAAAATTTAAGATGATGTGAATAGAAATCAATAAAACTTATGTTCACAAAATACAAAAACTTCAATAATTTCACTTTTAGTTATGTTACTTTTTATTATTTTACAATATATTTGAAAAAAAAGAAAAAGAAAGAAAGGAAAAAAGAAATGTCTTACAGATACCTTAACTGTTCTACAAGATCTGCAACACTGGCAAAAGAAGCATACTTTTAATTTAAACACACAAATAGCAAAACTTTTATACCTACTTGTACTGAACCATTACTATCAAAAGGATGTCATTATTTAACAAGTAGATGTAAAATAAAATGCAAACAGTTGTTAATACAGAAAAGTAAACTTTGCATTCATGGCTACAGAAAGGACGATGTTTAAAAAAAAAAAAACACATCTGGTATTGTAACATTCTAGGCAGCAAGTTGTATTACATATTTAAAGCAATACATGCTCCTCAAAGCTTGCATTTTCAGCCTGTGTGTGTCACCTGAATCAAAGACTAGATAGATACACTTTTAAACACCCCATTGTCAGCTAGTTTGCTAATTGTCCCTCACTCCTCCAGAAGGCCACAATTCAAATGAATGAATTCAAGGCTTTCATTAGTGGTATTAATTACACAATAATTTTCTTCTCAAAATGCTGATTGTTTTTAATTGTTAGAGGTGAGCAGAAGGAAGAAGCCTTCCTAGACTAAGTTTTCACTGTAGTTCCAGGTAATAAGAGATGCAAATGTTGCCGGGGGCGGGAAAAAAAAAAAAAAAAAAAAGAGTATCTTCAACCACTTTGTGTTGGTTTTTAATCGCAACAGCATTGAAGTTTGTCAATCATATTCCCAGAGAGCACTGTTCTTAGTTTCCAAATAGTTCAGAAGCTTAATTAAGCACTGCGCACATGTCTTACACATCATATTTACAAAAAACAAAACTAAACTATAAACTTACCTTCGCCAAAATTGTTTTCAAAAGTGACTGGATATGATGAGACAAGATTAAAGGGACAAAACCTTCTTTAGTAACAGCTACCTCTGACTACAAATGATAACTGTTTAAATTCTTCCCTCCCTTCCTCCCTCCCTGTTTGTCCCTCCCCCCCTCAACCCTACCCTGTATATTTAACCCACTGCTGCATGTGCATGAGAAACTCAAAAGAAGGGATTTAAGGAAACATCTGTTGAATGGACACCTGCCAAGCAGTTGATGCTTAAATTCAGAATCTACTGCAACTGGGGCATAACAGGCATTCATTCCATTATGTTGTTTTTCAAGTTCATATCAGCTTTAACTATTGTTATTTTTGCTAGTAAGAGATAATGTACAATTACAAACTAAGGCTATAAGCCATTTCCTGCTTAAAGTAAGACTATAGTAGACATCACTTGAGCAAATTATAGCTTTTCAGATCTGATTTGAGCCAACTATATGCCATTGCACACAGTTAAATATTCTTTGAAAGCAATATAATTAACAACACAATCACAGTTTCCTCTTCTCAATTCTTTGTCAACCATACATACAAAATATCAATGTTTTAGGGGTAACAAAATAATTTAGAATGTATTATAGGAATCAATGTGTTCAAAAAGATACATTCTAATTCATAAAATGCTACAGAAAATTATGCTTCTGCAAATATGGTTGGCAAAGACAAAAGGGGTAGAAAAGGGGGAAAGAATAAGTAGGTGTATATTCTTCTGGCTTCCTGGTAAAGAGTACCAAAACCAACATCCTTCATTAGAAACAAGGAACACCCCCCTCCCTCACCCTTCCCCCTCCAAAATTTAATGATTCAGGTAGAATTTGGGATAAAAAGAATTACCCTGCAAACAAAGTCCTGAGACTTCAGTAGAAAATCTGTCTAATCACATGTTTCATGTGAAATAAAATTTAAAGCTGCATAAAGATTTGGTTTTAATAGTGGACCCATATATGTATATATTTTTTAAGTGAAAGAATAAAACATAGGAAAACAAAAACCAAGAAATACCCTTCAAACAAAGCAATCCCATCTGAGGCCTCTGTCCCTTTAACTACCTGACAGGTTAAACGTCCAATAAAATGTAAAATGCAGCATACGTAATTGTGTAATCTAAAAACTTTTCATGATAACTTATTGCAAATTGCACTTGACAGTTCACCACACCAATGGAAAACTGGCCCCTTGTTGGTTCATACAGTCCTTGAGCCTCAAATTTAAGTCACCAGTAAAAGGAACGGGATAAAAAGTTTGCTGCGGTGCTCAACCAGCTGGCTCCACCTTCTGGATGTGACCCAACTCGAGAAACTGCTTTATCTTGTTCTTTTATAGGACTCTCATCCTCAGGCAGATAGTCAGGTAGGTCTGTATTTTGTTCTACTTCTACAGGAGTATCTTGAAATGGGACCAGCATCTAAATAGATAAATAGAAAATGTTAAAGGAAAAAAAAAAGTCAACATGACTTTATTATGTGACTTAAAATTATTCATTAAGAATGTCTACTTTATTTCTAGAAATCTTTTTTAAAATTGTCACATTAAATGACAGTAATAGCTATAATTTAAAGCCTATAAAAACTGATGTAAAAATTTTAAGAACACTGCCACTGATAATATGGGGCCATCACTGAATCAAAAAATTTAACTAATAAAAATAATCTTAAGAAGCAATCTAATACATACTCTTTATTTTAGATAAGAAAATAGAGGTCAGAGTAAAGTAACTTGCCTGAAACTATATTAATTCAGTTATTTAGAAAATAGTAGCCACAAGCTCTAACTAGAACTCTTAGCTTTACCAATTTGCTTTCACTACACCAGGCTGTCTCATAGTGAGACAAAAAGAGCAGTTAATGAAACAGAACCAACAGCCTGTCACAGTTTGAAACTGGAAAGAATAGAAATCAAAACTTGTGGTTTCTCCTAAAACCCAGGGGCAGAGTCTTCTTTGGCCACCCAAAGCCATGGTGCTGTGAGGCAGTAGGTGGCTGCTGCTATAAAAAGGGGAATCCTGGCTGATCTCTAGTGAACTCTTAACAGCCTGAGAGCAATTATTGAGATACAATGCATCTCCAACCAGCACACAATTCAATGGGTGCAACTGACAGGGAACCATGACAGGTACACCAGCCTACCTTCAACAGGAAAGACAGATGTTGCCTTACCTGATCCTTCACCTCTAGTTTTAGACTAAACAAAATCAATTCACACAAATAAACATATTTACAGTTTTAAGAAACCTGTTCCAGAAATACAAACACAGGATGCCTACTAATGTTTCCCCTTACATTCTCTTTAAAATAAATTCTACCATTTTTAAAGGAATTTAAAGAAAATCTGAAAACTTTCAGTCACAAAGTAAAGATAGATAAGACTCTCTCTAGAATAGCTCTCTGTATTCCTTCTCTCTTAAGAAATGTTTTTCTGAAAAGTTTTATTTGTGCTGCAAAATACAGAAATGAATTGGGCTATATGGAACAACAAAAATATCAAAATCTGGTAAAGATTTAAAATTAAGGTAAATATGTCTTACTTCTTCTCCTGTTTCACTTTTTACAACTTGCTGGGCTTTCATAACTTTGGTTGATGCTATTGCTGTTGCCAAAGCCTAGATTAGGATAAAAAAAGAAAAACACATACATATTTAATAGTGATTTTGCAAATGACAATTTTTAAAGAATTCAGAAATGACTGACCAAGATGATTAGCCATAGATCTTTTGGAAACTGATAATGAAAATCCAGTTTATATACTAGGCACCAAATAAAAGAGCATGGATCTATCAGGGGAGAAAACATGTATAAATAAGTCTACATAAGATACAAAGCAAATTTTGAGGGGGAGGGTACTAGTCACTGAGGAGAAGTGACATGCTAATATCTGTCACTGAGCAGATTCTGTGATTCTGAGGGAAGGGGTGAGGTTATATGCATTCCAAGCAAGGAGAACCAACCGGGCAAGGCCAAAAGTGATATGTGAGTAAAAAAAAGTCCCTCTTTTTGAAGGGCAATATGGGGAAAAGAGAATAATGTGGAATATAACTGGAAAGGGAAAGAACCAGGCTATGAAGAGCTTTAAAAGCTAAACAGTGGAGGTTTTATTTTATCTTAGAGATAACAGGATGCTTAGAGTTCACTGGATGGAAGAGGCACTTGGGCAGACTTGCACTCTAAAGAAAATAACTTTGGAAGATAAGTGAAGAGTGGCCTGGAAAAAAGAGAAAACTTGGCAGGAAAACCAATTTAGAAAGTTACATCCAATTGAAAGATGATCAATATCTGAACTAGGGTATAGGATGTTTATTATGAGGGTAGAGAGTGGGGGATGAATGCAAGAGATTTTTTAAAAGAAAAAATAATAAGATTTGGCAATTGCTCAGGTATATGAAATGATGGAGAGTCAAAGACAGTAAGGTTACAAACCTGGTGATTGAAGAATGGATGCCCACGAATCAACAATAGGAAAGTATGGAAAGGATGTGGGTTTGGAGAAAGAAATGTGCAGGTTTGAAAATTTTATTTCAAATCACCCACCTCTGCTTTCAAATCTGAACGGATTCGTACAACACATCTCTGAACAGCCATCTGAAATGTAAAACTAATAACTCCTTTAATTTTCAACAAGGCCTCTTCACAAAGATTTCTCCGAGACTGAAAAAAAGGAAAACAAAAAGTAAACCAAAGAAAGGAACACTTAAAGGGAAAAAATTTAATAGCACAATGAATAAGCTATTTTATTCTGCAAATGAAAAGAAATAAATATCCTCCTACTTATACACTAACATTTAGTTCTGAAGGGAATTCTATTGAGAAAGAAGTCAGGCAATTTTTATAGCAATCTAAGAGTTAACAGAATGGAAATAAGTACAAATGAAGACTAGAAAGCTCAAAAGCAGAAAATGTATTTTCCCCCATATGATCAGTGAATAGAATTGGCTAACTGACTAAAGTTAGCATTAAATGAGCAGCTTGCGTTTAAATGTTCAAACTGTTTCTTAAGAATCTTGGAATTTGAAATGACTAAAGGAATTGAAGCATTTTTGCTAAAATGCTTCATCTGTGGTAGAATACTCTCAGAATTCAGCAATTACCTCCTTTCTTGATAAAGCCAACAGCTTCTTCTAACGTATTTCTCCTACTTTTCAATACTTGATAACACTGATCATGAACTTAATTCCTGAAGTTTTCTTCTACCATAGCTTCTGCCACATCACATTCTACTGATCCTGATCTGACAACTATCTTCCTCTTCCTGCCCTCTAATTAGAGCCTCCCCAGACTCACTCATCTGTTCCCTGTTCTCTTTACACTTTCTAATTCTGAAAGCCAATTCATTCTCATTCCTTATGTCAATGATTCCCAAATATATATGCCTCCCTCGTTTGGTATAAGCAATAAGCTACTAAGACATGGCATTTTTTCTATGAAATATGATATTAAAATAATACACTTTTTCCCTTCCAATCTATTACTACATTCTCCCCTCCAAAATCAAATGCATGGAATACAAAAGTGAACAGATATCTAGGGTATTAGACCTGTAATCAGGATTATTGAGGAAAGGATCCATTACCTATGTGTGAACAAACAGTACTTACTTAGTCTTTAATCTTCACAAGGTTTCAAGATTGGTTTTTTGGTTTTTGTTTGTTTTATTTTTTTACAAAGGGAACAAACAGTACTTACTTAGTCTTTAATCTTCACAAGGTTTCAAGATTGGTTTTTTGGTTTTTGTTTGTTTTATTTTTTTACAAAGGGAAAGAAAACCAAGATGTATAGTCATATGCCTACTTGTTCCTTTGGCAACATGGAACTTCGAACTTTGATCATAACTTGTCTCACTTTAAAGACAGGTTTGTTGACAGACACTACTTAGTTACTACCTTATTGGATTTAGTAAAGCTTCTCAGTTATTCACTACTTTCAAAGTTTCTTACTCCTGAATAATACTAAACTCTCATAAGTTTGATATTTCCTAAGGCTGAGAGCTAATATCGACATTCTACTTTGATTTAGATAAATAATACCTAATAAACTCCATTTCACAAAACTTGTCTGCTTTTTATCTTTATCAATGATAAGTTAATACAAACAACATACAACTCATACAATATATATTTTAACTGTTAAATTCAAAAGCAAAAATAGGTTTCTTTGATAAATGTTATAAAAATGCCTAAATATTTTCTATGCTACCTTAAATCTGAGGATGATCACAATTAATAAGAATAGGCTAACCCATATTAAAACTATTTATCTTTTTCATATGTGATAATTTATTATTTATAGCAATTTTACATCATTTTATTTACATAGAATACTTTTTCTAAATCAACTATCTTCTTAGATAAATGGATGTTACAAGCCATTTTGGCTTTATTTTAAAATGAAATACCAAGAATTAAGTGATAGTACTAACTTGTACAAATGCCAACTTAAAAATATATGTTTAGAGAGTCTATTACATTTAAGGTATTATGCTGAATGTTATAAAGAATACCAACGTGAATAAGACTTTGACCTCAAGAAACTTTCAAGCTCATAGGAGGCTAACAAATATATATAATTTAGAACATAATAATGCCATTCAATTAATCAATGTGGATATATGGACACCCAAATATTTCGGTTGGATTACTAAATTTTCTCATTGTTGGGATTGTAATACACTAATAGGGAGATGTTGTCTATATAGTTACTCTTATTTCTTATTATGCATTTTTCAAAGTATGTTACCACTTATCTTCTATTTAATTGCCATTGCAAATAATCATTATTTTCTAAGTTGAGCTATATCAACATATACATAAGCTATATGTTGTCATTCATTTTGAAGAGGAACAATATCACAGGGTGATGTCTTAATTTTCATGCGAATTGAATATGTGAGGCAGAGTTGCACAAAGTTATTAGCCTTACTCTCCCTCCAGAATCATGGAAATTCAATGGCAAGACAAAATTTTAAAAAACTGATGGTGGCCTAGGATGTAGTGGATGAGCTTGGTATTTAAATGTCTGACCAAGTTCTTAAGTGCTGCAAAGCAAGCAACTGCTTCTGGTGCCTTCATGGCTGATGGAATAAAGTGTTCTCATCCATGCTTCTGCAGAGAAAATCTTTACACACCTGCCATGCTTGAGAAAAATATTGCCCTATCTCACCTCCAGGTTTGAGGCCTGTTGGTTACCCTTGGGATGTCCAGGAAGGACTAGCTCCTCTGGTGTGAGGGCTTGTTGAGTCCTTTTCCTGCTCAAATCCACCTCTCATGTCCACCTTTCACCAACCTATGAGCTCCTCAAAATTGTAGCAAGCACAGTGGCCACAACCCAGTAAAAGCATCTGGAAAGGGCTAAATCAGGTTGAAGGTTAACACACAAACTAAATTTAGTCAAACACAAAAATTTCTTGTTAAATAGCCTTAATGACTTGCAAAAAGCACATAGGTTGTGTTCCAGACACTGAGGTTTATACTTCTGCTATATTAACTACTTGGATATATTAACATACTTCTTTAAAGAGATAGTACAGAATAACTTACTACTTACATTTAAAATTCAAACAAAGAACTTTCAGTGGTTGGAATATGGAAAAATAAAAAGGGATTCAGATGCACTTGTCTCATACCTCATATTGTCTACAGTCATTTCATTCAATTGGCCTTGTACAATACACATTTAACTGCCTTTCAAGAAATTGTTAAGAATAGTTTTACACAAATACTCTAAGAAAATACCAATCCCAGAAGGTGACAAACAGAGCAATGGCAGGATAACCCCACCTCATCCCCATTTCTCATAATGCAGCCACCTCTGAAATATATCTCTACTTAGTCATTTTACTTTCCTATTTACCACCTCTTGGAGTCCACAACCTCAAATCCTCCAGGCTACAACTGTCCCCAGGAGCTTGTTCCCAACTCTAGAGGAAGAATTAGTAGTTTATTAAAGCACTAAATCCCCACACAACATTGTATAAGATCCTCATGTCCCTTCAAAAAACATCTCTCTGGACCCACAAAAGTATTGAGTGGAACCCTTCCTCCATTAAAAGTAATTAAAGTCTCTCCACTTTTTTCATCCTTTTCATCTACCCTTCTTATATATTTTCTTGCAATCTCTTCTCTTCCTGAGAAACCACAGGAGTCACGTTTTCCCCATATATACTCCCATGAAAAAAAGGATTCACATATTAAAGAAATGTCCCCAGTATTGGCTCTTAACTTCCCAAGGTCCACCTCTCTATATATTCTTTCAATAGACAGACATTTCCTTTTCTGTATTAAGAAATTCTGGGCAAAACTAATCCAGAGAGAGAACTATAGATTGAAGCATAGTATTTTCATCTTGGGGGGAAAATGGGCACTTATTTTTCTTTCTCTTTTCCCCTTTGGTCTGATTTTTCTTGTACAACAGAACAAATATGGAAATATGTTTAAAAGGATTGCACATGTTTGATTTTTATCAAGTTGCCGGCTGTTCTGGGGAGGGAAAGGGTAAGGCAGGAAGGAAGAAAAAAAATGGAACACAAAGTCTTACAAAAATAAATGTTGAAAACTCTTTACAAGAATTTATTTGAAAAAAAAAAATACTATTAATTGAAAAAGAAAAGAAGCTTGGGAAATTTTTTTCTATTATTTCTTGCATTATAGTATTCAAGTTTTTTTTATTTATATTCATTCTCTTGGGAAATTCTTGAGTAATCCTAGCTTCTACCCATCCTGTCTTCCAAGATCAGTGTGTTTTTATTTTCATAAAGAGTACATTTAAGCTTCTCCTCTTCCAAGTATCCCCCCACTTCTAAGTACTTGCATTCCCAATCAATACCTCTTGTTTTTTGGCAAGATTTACTATCACACATTTAAATTTGTCTATTTTTTCAGTTATTTCTGCCGGGTAAGCATAAATCTTATTATTACAATTTTGATTTCTCTTTTAAACCAACCAGGAAAAGGATATGTGGTCATTCCATACTTTCCTCAAAATCCACAGGGCCTCCTGTTTCATTAGATATTCAATCATTTTTCTTTGTAATAAATATTCACAGAAGCCAAAACTTGTTTACTAGGATTAAAGGTCGTATTTCTTTCTTCTGTTGATGTCTTCTCTGTTGGTTTATCTGTTTATACTTCCAAGTGTTTGAAATTTTTTTCCTCCCAAGATATTCATCAATTCCTCTTTATTCTTAGTCGTTTTGGGGGGCTCCTCCTTTATTTTATTTTCCTCTAGTACTCACTTTCTAATTCTCACATTCCATTCTGATAGTAGTTTTTCTAGGAGTATCTTAGCTAACTTTCTCCCATATTAGCTCTCTGACCCTAGAGGGTTTTTTAGGGAAGTAGGGGGAAAAATTGGCCACTGGATGCTGAGCTCTTTCCTTCAGGCTTTACTGAGTCACACAGAGGAACAAGCAAGTCCATGCACACACACAGTCTATTCCTCAGTATTTTTATCCTGCAGTACAGAGGTCTGCTACACCAGAGCTATATACTCCTGGCAAATTTCTGCCTTCAGCAACTTGGATGTCTGTTGACAATGGGAGGAAATAGTTAGTCTGGGCATAAAGTTGGGTTCTAATTATAAGTCCAAATACATGTCCCTTTCATTCTTTCTGATCCTCTATTCTCCTACAGAATTCTGTTGCAGCACATATGAACTAGCATATCAAGCCTCAGCAAATTTCTCAACTTTTGAGTTCAGATCTTCACAGCATTAAAAAGAGGTGAAGGATGTTAAATAGGTCATAGTATATCCTAAAGAAAAAAAAAAAAAAAAAAAAAAAGAAAAGAGATAAGAGATGAAAGAGGCTAGAATGTGGGATTATGATTTGTTGCAAGAGCATGAGGTCAGCTAAAGGTTAATAAAAAAAAAAAAGCAGCCTCTCTCTCTTTTTTTTTTTAAACCAAGAAGATGGTGGATGATAGGGGGGAGAACGCTGTCTGATATTAGTTCATAGTTTAGTTTCCTGGTGTTCAAGGTCATGAAAAAAGTTAAAGTTGGTTTCTCTTTTGATATATAATCTGTTTTGAAGAAGGGTAAAGGTTATGATTATCAGGGAAAATGTCAGGGGTGGAGTCAAGATGACAGACAGTAGACAAGACATTGCCTGAGCTCTCTCCAGCTTTGCTCAGAATCAACAGTAAATCAAACCTGTGAATGGATTTTGGAGTGACAGAATCCACAAATATTCAGAGTATAATAATTTTCCAGCCTAAGATATCTTGGAAGGATTTCAGGAAAGATGTGCTATAATTGAGCATGGGGGAACAGGACCCAGAGCACAAGCAAGCACAGTGCAAGGAAGTCCAGCATGGAGAACCTTAGGCTCTTAGGCAAATTTCAGCAGTGTGGTTGTCCTGATTCAGCAGAACATGTGTAAGACCATCAAAAAACTAGAAGATAAACTTAACAAGCAGGACTTGGCTAGGCCCACCCAGCACAGTGGAGAAGCCTATAGCACTACTGGCCCCAGTACAGTCAATGAGAGGCTGCTGTTACCTTGCTAAGAAAGCTTGGGACAATCTCCTCAGTGCCCTAGAAGCAGACCTCAATCTTTAAAAATGAACAAAAAACAAAACAGGGCTCTGACTATAGTAAGCTACAACAGAGACAAATCAGAAAATAAACCCAGAAGAGGACAGCAAAGGATAGTCTCCAACTTAAAAAGGATCTTAAAAGAGAGATAAATGAATAATGAGGGGCAAGAAGAATGGGAGCAATGCAGGAGTTATGATAGTTTGGAGAAAAAACCCACCAACTTGACTGAAGAAAACAATTCCTTAAAAAAATAAATTTGGCAAAATGTAAGAAGAAAAAAATTCACCAAACAAAACAACTTTAAAAGTACAATTGGTTGGGGGCAACTAGGTAGCGCAGTGGATAGAGCACCAACCTTCAAGTCAGGAGGACTTCCTGTGGAAACTTCTTGGTCTTGGGTAATCCTGAGTTCAAATTTGATTTCAGACATTTAACACTTCCTAGCTGTGTGACCCTGTGTTAACCCCAACTGAACCTAACTAAAGAAAATAATTCACTAAAAATTACAATGGGACAAATGGAAATGAATGATTCAACGAGATATCAAAAAATAATGAAATAAAAACAAAATAATGAAAAAAGTAGAAGAAAATGTAAACTACCTCATTGGAAAAACAAGTGACCTGGAATACAGATCCAGGTAAGACAATTTAAGAATTATTGGAATACCTGAAAGCCACAATGGGCACGGGGGGAGGGGAGGATGGAGGGAGGGGTAGGACGGGATGGGACACGGACAACAACCTAGACAACAACATCTTTCAAAAAAATCATACAAGGGGCAACTAGATGGCACAGCTAGAGCAATGGTCCCGAGTTCAAACCCAACCTCAGACACTTAACATTACTAACACTGTGAGACCTAGGGTAAGTCACTTAACCCCAATTGCCACACTAAAATATATATATATATATTTATCCAGAAAAACTGCCCTGATCCTCGACGAAAAGGGTAAAACAGTGACTGACTATAAGAGTCCACTTATCCATAAAGTGAAAGTTCTAAGGAACATAGTAGCTAAATTCCAGAATTATCAGTCAAGGAGAAAATATTGCAAGCAGCCAGAAAGAAACAATTCAAAGATTGAAGAGCTATAATCAGGATTACCCAAGACCAAGAAGTTTCCACATTAAAGGAATGGATGGCTTGAAATATATTATTTTGGAAGGCAAAGAAACTTGGGACTAAAAGCAAAAATCAACTACTCAACAAAATTAAGATTTATCTTTCTGGGGAAAAGATGGATATTCAATGAAATAGGGTGTTTTCAATTACTTCTAATGAAAGGATTAAAGCTAAACAGAAAATCTGATCTTCAAATACAAGATTCAAGAGAAGCATAAAAATGTAAGGGAAAAAAATTTTTTTTAATGTTAAAATGTTTACATCCCTAGCTGGAAAGACAATGTGAAATTCCTGGGAAATACTTCTTTGTCAGGGTAGGTAAAAATGAGGAAGTTATTAATTATCTTTAATATGATGATATGAAAAAGAAATTAGGGATGAAAAAGGGACTGTACTGGGAGATGAGGAAATGGGAGGTAAAATGGGAGGAAATATGTCGCATGAAGAGGAGCAAAAGACCTTACAATAGAGGGAAAGAAGGGAAGAGATTCGGCTCAGAGAATATCAGACATACTTTGTCTGGTATAGAAATGTATCTCACCCTTTAGAGAACTAGAAGGGGAAAGAGAAAAGGAAAGGGAAAGGCCAATAGAAAGGAAGGCAACAGTAGAAGAAGAAAGAATAAGAAAGGAGGGCATGGACTGAAAAAAGGGAAAGCATATTGAGGGAGGTAGTGGGCAGAAGCACAACGCTTGTGAGGAAAGAAAAGGTAAAGGACAGAAAAAAGTATAATTTACAAAAAACAGAATAATAGGAAATACAGAATTAATAATTTTAACTGTGAATATGAATAAGATGAATTCTCCCATAAAATGGAAGTGGATAACAGAATGGATTAAATGCCAGAATTCTACATATTTTTGGAATTTGTTTTCTTTTTAACAAGAAACACATTTGAAGCACAGAAATACCCACAGAGTAAAGGTAAAAGACTAGAGCAGAATCTATTATGCTTCAACTGAAGTTTTAAAAAATAATTTAAAAAAAAAAAAAAAGCAGAGGTAGCATTCCTGATTTCAAATCAAGCAAAAAAAAATTTTTTTTAGAGATAAGGAAGCAAACTACATCTTTTGCTAAAGATTACCACAGATAATGAAGTAATTAGTCAATAACTATAGCAATCTAGTGTTTGACAAACAAGACCCCTGCTTTTGAGATAAGAACTTACTATTTGACAAAAACTGCTGGCAAAATTGAAAACTAGTATGGCAGAAACTAGGCACTGACCACTTAAAACACTATATACCAAGATAAGGTCAAAATGGTTTCATGATCTAGACATAAATAATGAGATTATATATAAATTAGAAAAACATAGGATAGTTTACCTCTCAGATCTATGGAGAAGGAATATGTGGCCAAAAAAGAATTGGAACTCATAAATGAACACCAAATAGATAATTTTGATTATATTAAGTTAATAAGTTTTTGTACAAACAAAACTAATTGCAGACAAGATTAGAAGGGAAGCAATAAACTGGGAAAACATTTTTACACTTAAGGGTTCTGATAAAGGCCTCATTTCTAAAATATATACAGAATTGACTCAAATTTATAAGAATTCAAGCCATTCTCCAATTGATAAATAGTCAAAGGATATAAACAGATAATTTTAAGATGAAGAAATTAAAACCATTTCTAGTCATAGGAAAAGGTGCTTTAAATCACCATTGATCAGAGAAACACAAATTAAGACAACTCTGAGGTACCATTACATACCTCTCAGATTGGCTAAGATGACAGGAAAAGATAATGATGAATGTTGGAGGGGATGTGGGAAAACTGGGACACTGATACACTTGTGTGAAGTTGTGAAAGAATCCAATCATTCTGGAGAGCAATTTGGAACTATGCTCAAAAAGTTATCAAACTGTGCACAAACTGTGGATTTGATCCAGCTATGTCTCTACTGAGCTTGTAATCCAAAAGCGATCTTAAAGGAGAGAAAAGGACCTACATGTGCAAAAATGTTTGTGGCAGCTCTTTTTGTAGTGGCAAGCAACTGGAAACTGAGTGGATGCTCATCAGTTGGAGAATAGCTGGATAAGTGATCATATATGAAAGTTATAGAATATTACTGTTCTATAAAAATGATCAGGAGAATGATTTTAGAAAGGCCTGGAGAGACTTACATGAACTGATGCTGAGTAAAGTGAGCAAAACCAGGAGATCATTGTACATGGCAACAATTGAGGCCAGTTTCAATGATCTTGTGATGAAGAGAGCTATCTACACCCAGAAAGAGGACTGCAGAAACTGAGTGTGGATCACAACATAACATTCTCACTCTTTTTGTTGTTGTTCGCTTGCATTTTGTTTTCTTATTCATTTTCTTTCCTTTTTGGGCTATCTTTCTTGTACAGCAAGATTAATAGTACAAATTGCTTACATATATTGGAATAAACATACTTTTTTTTTTTTAGCATTATCTTTTAGGATTTTATTTTATTTTTTTTCTCCCTCCCTCTATCCCCTTCCCCCAGATGGCAAGCAGTCCTTTCATGTTAAATAGGTTACAGTATATCCTAGATACAATATATGTGTGCAGAACTGAACATTTCTCTTGTTGCACAGGAAGAATTGGATTCAGAAGGTATAAATAACCCGGGAAAACAAAAATGCAAGCAGTTTATATTCATTTCCCAGTGTTCTTTCTTTGGGTGTAGCTGCTTCTGTCCATCCTTGATAAATTGAAACTGAATTAGCACTCTTTATCGAAAAGATCCATTTCCATCAGAATACATCCTCAAATAGTATCATTGTTGAGGTATATAATGATCTCCTGGTTCTGCTCATTTCACTTAGCATCAGTTCATGTAAGTCTCGCCAGTCCTCTCTGTATTCATCCTGCTGGTCATTCCTTACAGAACAATAATATTCCATAACGTTCATATATCACAATTTACTCAACCATTCTCCAATTGATGGGCATCCATTCATTTTCCAGCTTCTAGCCACTACAAACAGGGCTGCCACAAGCATTTTGGCACATACAGGTCCTTTTCCCTTCTTTAAGGTCTCTTTGGGGTATAAGCCCAATAGAAACACTGCTGGATCAAAGGGTATGCACAGTTTGATAACTTTTTGAGCATAGTTCCAAATTGCTCTCCAGAATGGCTGGATGTGTTCACAATTCCACCAACAATGTAACAGTGTCCCTGATAAACATACATTTTAACATGTATAACATATATTGGATTGCTTGCTACCTAGGGAAAGAGGTGAGGCTTAGAAGGGGAAAATTTGGAACTCAAGGCTATGCAAAGATCAATGCTGAAAAATTTTCTGTGCATATGTTTTGAAAATGAAAAACTTTAGTAATAAAAAATGATAATGAAGTAATATCAATATATATCAACACTAAAGATAAATGCATAACACTTGGTTTGTATCCAAATTCTTAGAGAAGTTAAGTGAATTGCAAGAAATGAGAGCAAAATTATACTAATGGGATAATCTCAACCTAGCAGAATTAGATAAATGCAAAGATAAAATAACAAGAAAGAAATTAAGGAGGTTAATAGAATCTTAGAAAATTTAGATATGATAGACTTCTGGAGAAAACTGAAAAAGGACAGAAACGAATATACCTCTTTGCTCAGAAGTACATGACACCTACACAAAAACTGACCATGGATTAGGACATAAAAACCTCACAATCAAATGCAGAAAAACAGAAATAGCAAATGCATCCTTTTTAGTAAATGCATCATGATGCATATAATAAAGGCTCAGGAAAAGACAGACTAAAAGCCAATTAAATAACCTAATTCCTAAAGAATGGGTCAAACAAATCATAGGCAAAAAACCAATTTCATTCAAGAGAATAACAATAATGAGACGACATACCAAAATTTATGGGATGGAGCCAAAGCAGTTCTTGGGAGAAATTTTATATTTCTAGATGCTTACATAAATAAAATAGAGAACCAGAAGATCAATGAACTGGATATGCAACCAGAAAAAAGAATAAATTAAAACCTGCCAATTAAATTAGAAATTCTGAAAATCAAAGGATTAATAAAATTGAAAAAAAATTATTGAACTACTAACCAAAACTAAAAGTTGGTTTTATGAAAGAAAGAAAAAAAAAAAAAAAATAGATAAATCTTTGGTTAATTTGATTAGAAAAAGGAAAGAAGAAAACCAAATTACCAGTATATCAAAGTGAAAAGGTTGAATTTACCATCAATGAAGAGGAAATTAAAGCAATAATTAGGAGCTATTTTGCACATTCAGTATCACATTCTGATAATCTAAGCAAAATGGATGAATACATACAAAATCTGGATTGTCAGATCAATAGATGAAAAAATCAATTACTTAAACAGTCCCATTTTAGAAAAAGAAATTGAACAAGTTATTAAAGAAATCCCTAAGAAAAAATCTCAGATGGATTTGTAAGTGAACTTAAAAAGCAATGAATTCCAATATTATATAAATTATTTGGAAAAACAGGGGAAGAAGGATCCAAAGTTGTTCTATAGATATATAAATTACTGGCAAAACATTCTCAGGTATCAACAAAATTTTCTGTAAGTCAAAGGTTATATTCATGTTTAATTTCTATCTAGAGACAGGGATCAATCTGAGAAATTTTTTATGGTAAGTGATCTTTAGTATTGGTGATAGTTATGCTAGCAATAAGAACATCTAAGGTTAAATAACTATTTTGGAACAAGTCATTTAACCTTTATGGAACTCAAGTTTGTCATTTGTAAAATGGGGAGTTTAGGGACACCTTCAAGATTCTTTGCACAATTCAAGGAAATTAACAAAGACTTCCTAAATATTAGAAAACTCTTTAAAGAAATATCCATAAATATTGGCATAAAATGAACAAAATGAAGCATTACTTAACCAAAATGCTTTTTTCTTCTAGAGCCACAAGAGGAATGACTAATATAAATTCTGAAAATCAACTTAATCTCTTCCTTTGTTGTTGGAATCCTTACAAAGTGCTAATTTAGCATGGTACTTAGCAAATCCTCCAGCTCACTAAAGTATTTAAGTACTTGTTGGAGTTCATACCTTTGGGAGATTTCATGGTTTAGTAAGAGATATCAGAATTCACACCTCCCTTAATCCCTGCCTCCAGAAGGAGGAGTCAATCTTTGGGAGATCATATGTAAAGAGACTCTTAACTTCCGGTTAGTTAGTTACTTTGGAACACTGCCAGGGGTCGGAGAGGAGCATTCTAGGAAGAAGCCCACAAGCCCTCTCTTGGAGGCAAGAGAGATTCGTTCCATTTTCCACCTGGCTGCAGGCTGAAGGACAAACCTTTGGATTTGGAGACATTCAGAGGGAGCAGAAAGATAGGCCACTAAGAAAAAGTAACTGGGCTATTTTGATGGAAGCAATAAAAGGTTTGAACTTTTATCACCTGGCTGCATTTGGATACATTTTTAACTGAAACTAAGGCTGCCTCCAGAAAACCTCCCCAAGAAACTTGCTCCCAGAGAGAACCATCATATTATATTTTAAGAACCATCATATTATATTTTAAAGAAGAAAAACACCACACTTTGTTAAGGTGCTAAAACACCCATCTTGGGAATTTATGGTTTCCCCAAGATTGTCTACTTGGCATAACCTTAATGGGAACTTAGCTTCCCAGATTGTCATGTTACCCTAGTTAAGGCAGCCATAATGTGCCCAGGCCTTCCCAAACCTATTAGTATTTTCAAGGCAGTCTCAACATCTCAATATTCATCTTGTTCCTGCCTTTATTTCACCTTCTCCCCAGAGACTTTACACATTATGATGTCATAATCCTCTTTGAGAATAAGAACAAATAACAAAAAACAACAGCCCCACTCAGATGGATATTTCTGGTAGAAGTTTTAGCCAAATTCTTTGCATGAACAAAACCATAACTCCAGTTACTATATCTAATCATAGAAAGTCAAGATATCATGCCACCCCCTATAATTCTCCTATAAAACATCTATTCATACCGCGTTTACTCTTCTTTTTAGGGCAAGCCCACCATTGTAATGCTCTCCTCCCCACCTCCTTTTTGGGGCAAGTATCACAACAGCTAAATTCTCTTGGAATTTAGCTTGACAGTCAATAATGTAATCTTCCTCTTTCCACAGGCATGTTCCCCTTACAGGTAAGTCTCTTAGGTCCATAGTTAATTCTTATAATCTTTCTTTGCTTAAAAAAAAAAAAAAAAAACCTACAGATTTAGCTGTTAATAGCATAATAAAGCCTTTGTCTCAATTTGGAGAAAGTTTTTTTTTTTTTTTTTCTGAGACAATTTACGACTCTGGTCCATAATCCCAATATACTTTTGGGGTAACACATCCTATACCTTCCAAAACTGAATTTGTAACTCCATTATTTTGGTGGCCTGGGCCAGAGGGGGAGTCTGGCTATACCTCTAATTCCAACATTACCAAGTTTGCAACTATGATATGTATCATCCTCAAATCCTCATTTTCACATAGAAATTAACTCACAAATATCATTTGTATTTCTCTAACATCTCTCACTTACATTCTCTTTTCTCCATTGTGCCACCACTCTGGTTCAGGCCTTCATCTTCTCTTAGAGTATTGCAACATCCTTTTAATTGGTTTCCCTATTTCAAGTCTCCATTCTAACCTCTACACAGACAGCAAAATGACTTTCCTGAAGTACAATTCTTACAATATCTCCCAGTATTCAAACTCCATTCCTAGTGACGGAATATAGCTTCTAGAGGAAGAGAGCAATAATTTTAAGGTCCCCTGATCTTAGGAGGCTTCTAACAATCTGTCAGTTTTCTAAATCTTCTGGCTTTAGAATCTGTGATCCTCAAGCCTCTGATCTAAGAATGCTATTATTCTGTCAATGATTGTAAGTCTTCTAGCCTAGGAATATAAGAATATTTCTTCCCTTAAACTTCAGGGAAGATATATTAGTGAACCTGATCACTAACTATCGTTCTGGCAATCTTGTCTTTCAATGATTCGAAAGTCGTCTGGTTTAGGATAGTCCTAGGTTTGCTGATCTGTGGTGTTTTTCTTCTTTAAAATAATAATTCTCTCTGGGAGAAAGCAGGTTTCTCAGGGAGGTTTTCTGGAGGCAGTCTTAGTTGCAGTTGAAAGTAATAATCACCTCAAAGTGCAGACAGGTGATAAAAGTTCAGATCTTTTATTGCCTCCAATATAACCCGGTTAGCTTAGAGGCCTTTCTCTTTGCTTGGTTCCAAGAGCTCCCTCCGAATGTTTCTAAATCCAAAGGTTTGTCCTTCAGTCCTCCAGCCAGCCAAGTGGAAAATGGAATGGATCTCTCTTGCCCCAGAGAGAGGGCTTCTGGCTCTCAATCTCCAATATAGCCCGGTTAGCTTTTCTTAGAGGCCTCTCTCTCTCCTTGGTTCTAAGAGCTCTTGCAGCTTTGTCCTTTGCTTCTGCCTCTGCTTTCTTCAGCTTCCAGAGCCAGCACCAAGTTGAATCTGTCTTGCCTCTGAGAGAGGGCTTCTGGCTCTCAATCTCCCAGTGTTCCTCTCCGACCCCAGTCAATGCTCCGAAGTAAAACTCCTCACTCAGAGAGGGCTTCTGGCTGAATTCACTTGACGCTCCCCTCTCAATCTAAATTCAGTTGAACTCCCTTCACTGGGCCTCTGCTTTCTTCTTAAATATCAGAGAGTAGGATTATGGGTTTTCTCCCATAGTGCTCTCTGGCCCTAAGAGCTTCAAGGGAGGTGTGAATTCACAAAGTTACAAAGTTTACTTTGTGACTCTCCCATACTTGTGAACTCCAAAGAGTAAAGGTGTGAACACAAGCATTGTATCAATTAGTTCTACTTAGTACCTTGTTTTAGGTTCTGGCCCAAAACATCTTCTTGTAAGATCAGATCAATAATCTATCAACTCTAATGAGTTAGCAGTTTGTAAAGATTCCAACACTGGTTAGTGATAACTAAATTCCTGAGATCACTCCTCAGTTCTGCCTCTAGGACATAAAATTAGTTTATCAATGATAAGTCTCCTTTCTACAGATTCCTTATTAAAATCTTTGGACTTTAGCCCACTTCAATTTAGCAAGTTACAATTACAATAAATTTTTCCCCTTGATTTGGAATCAAGCTTGCAAATTCTTTTGAAACACCTCAAGACACTGGTCTGTGACCCCAACACCTCAACACTAGGATCAAATATAAATTCTTCTGTAAGTCATCTAAATACTTTTTTTATAACTTTGTTTCTTCCTATCTTTCCAGCCTTTTTACACATTACTCCCTTTTGTGCAGTCTACAATCTAGCCATATTGGACTTATTTCCTTTTTTCCTGTACTTCATCTTCCATCTTTGTACAACTTCTCCCCCTTTGCTGGAATGCATTCCATGCCAACTTCCATTCTTGAAATCCCTAGTTTTTTTCGAGACTCAAACTAAGAGTTGCCTTCAACATGAGGCCCCTTACTTTATTTCCTCAACTATTAGTATCCCATCTCCCCTCCAACTTCACAGTTAATCTGTCTGTATCTTATATATACACCTTTATATGGACATATTGTCTCTCCAATTCAGATATGACATTCCTGGAGGTAGGAATTATTTTTTACTTTTGCAAGCTTCACATAGGACCTTAATACTGTACTGTGTTAAATAAGATGCTTAATAAATAAATGCTTTTTGGATGAAGTGTAATGAAATTCCACCTACCATATCTCATTCCCCCTACTGCACTGAAACACCAATAAATATAAAATGGTTTCTCTAACAAAATATCAAGAAGATTTAAAGCTACCTTACTGGTATATAATAAGCTTGCCATTGTATTTGATAAGGGTGAAGGAAAAAATTCTAGATCTGGACATATTCTTGATAGTGGGCAGTAGCTCTATGAGAAAGCTGAATTTTATAGTCCAAGCTGCTCCTGGAGGCAATCAGGAAGGAGAATTGATAGCTTTTTGTCTTTTAAGTGAAACTTTTGTAGCATAGACAAAATAGATTATCTCTTTAAATGGTATTTTGTAACATAGAAAAAAATATCATGATCC
Source organism: Antechinus flavipes (assembly GCF_016432865.1). Classification (NCBI taxonomy): domain Eukaryota; kingdom Metazoa; phylum Chordata; class Mammalia; order Dasyuromorphia; family Dasyuridae; genus Antechinus; species Antechinus flavipes. Next base: position 456,960,596 of record NC_067398.1, on the reverse strand, counting down.
CAATTACTGTTTAATCAGAAAGTCAAGTTGTAATGTCAACTCCAGAGGCTATACTTCCCCTGAATGGACCAAGTAAAAATTTCTCAAAAAGTCTATCAAATGGATTAGGTCAGGTCCTAGGCCTAAACTGCAGGAAGTCACATGATCCCTATTCCCAGAGAGCTGTAAGGCAGGAAAGGTCAGACCCTACATCTAAGCTCTAGGAAGAGACCTCACTCACAGAAAGTAGACAACATTGCTGACCATTGGTCAATGGTTTTTCAGTTCAGCCAATGAATTAAAGGTTAAAAAATTAGTTGCAGGCAGGCATTACAATCCCCCACTAAATTTTTTTTTTTTTTTAAATAATTTAGCCTGTTTTAGGGCCTCAAGGCTTCATTAGGAACTTGCCACTAGACAATGCATTGTCTTTCTCCACCCCACCCCTTAACTTTGAGTTTCAGTAGGGAACTTAAGCTCTCTTTTTCCTCCCCTTGTTAATTATTAAAAATTAGTGATATGGATTGTAGTCCACTGTTGGCATAATAAAATCTATGCCTCTGGATTCAGAGATGGTCTAAGTCTACAAATTCTCTTGATACACCCTCATGACACTGGTTTGAGACTCCAATTTTAGGGTCCAAAACTCACTTTCCTCAACATTTGGTGGCAAAACTCCATCACACTCAGCTGGATCCAGAGAACAGAGTGAAGATAGTAAATTAGTACAATCTTGTTTCACTTAAATCCAATTTATTCTCAAGTCATAACATCATCTTTTTGATGTCATACTCCTCTCTTCAAGGAAGGAAAAATAATCATCTATGAGTAACTGTAGCCATAGCACTGGGAATCCAAAGGGTAAATTCCAAATAGGCAATGTAAGTCCTTCCTTTCCTTTCTTCCTTTTCTCTCTTCATCCTCTCCCTGTCCACATAGAGAATTACATCCTTATCTGCAGATATTCTGCCCAGAGGAATATAAATTTTCATTGCTGAAACCTCACAAATTGTACTTACAGCTAGATTTCTTTTTTAAGGACCCTGTCTTAAAAGCCCAAATCACCTAGGCTGTCACTGACTGGTCAACAATAGGTCATTATTTGGACTCTGACAGTTCAGACTGAGTGTAGAAACCCTGCCTACTACTATTTTTTTTAAATGAGGTAAAAGAAACCATTCTTTGTCTCATTTCTTAGTCTTAATCGCTGAATGGATACTATCTCAAACTGAGACTTGGGAAACACCTTAACTTAAAAAGGTCATCCTGTATCCAGGGCCATCTTCAGTCCTCCCAATTTGTATCTTGTCATTGGACCTAGATGGCTCTGGAGGACAGAGGGAGATGGTGATTGTACAAACTCTCCCTCATTTAAATTTAATTAACTTGTAAAGCATGGAATCACCTTCCTGATGTCATGTTCCTCTTCAAAAAAGACAAGCAACAACAACAACAACAAAAAAAAAAAAAAAAAAAAACAATAAGTTTGAATGAAAAAAAATGAAATTTTATTCGTAATTCATGTATTTTTAAGATACTTACAGAATCATCAAGGCCATCTATATGCAAAACCACTGTTTTGGCACGCTTGTTTGTAGTTCCAAGAAAAAACTGAGCTTTCCTTCTACGAGAGTTCATTTCATTGACATTGCCAGTATCTTCCATGTTGGATGACTGAAGGATGTCATAGATTTCAGAAGCCAGAAGTTTAGTCTCTCCTGGAGTTGTTGTCCTTACAAAGAAAAATAAATTTGTATTAGTGAAATATTAGTTTTATTTTATTAGTACCATGATTTTGTCCTTCAGCTAAAGGGAAGTCTTTCCAACAGTTTAATCTAATTCAGAAAACATACTGTGATATTCCACAATAATAAACAGGAAAGTAATACATAAAGGAAAGAAAATGCCACCTATATTATAAACACTTATTAATGTTTGTTGAAGTGAACGATAAAATAAGATTTGCTATTCTGAATCAGACCTACAAACTAATCAAGCTGGTATATTGCCCCTAATAGTGGAATTAAAAGATAGAGAGCAAGTTACTATCTGTAACAAACTTTGGAAATTTAGGATAGGATTAAAAAAAAAAAAAAGACTTCATGATTATTTTTTAAAAGAAATGAAACTTTGAAAATAAAATTGTATTAATCTTATTTTTAAGTCACATATTTTCCAATTAATCTATTTTCCCAGTTATTTCTTATAACAAAAACTTTAAAAGAAAAAATAGTTCAGTGAAATTAACCAGCATAATGAAAAGAATCTAACATTATACATGTAGGATTTCACATCTATTGTCTACCATAATAACAAAAAAGATAAGAGTACCTTATTTGTCTCTTCTTTGTGGCCAAGCTTGGTCATAATTTTACAGCATTAAGTTTTGATTCTTTCATTCTTTCAAACTACAATGATGTTGTCATCACTTATATTATTTTCCTGATTTATTTACTTTGCATCATCAGCTTTTAAGTTTCCCCATTCTTCACGATGATAAGGTCCCCAATAACAAGGTGGAGTTGACAGAGAAAGCCTGAAGTACTGACAAAATTACTCCAAGGCAAGCAGGAAGACATCGATGGGGATCAGTTCAATTCTGTAGTCCCACCATCAGTGGAGGACCTGGTTTCTCCAACTTGTTACATTCAGTCAGAAATCTGAGCTATGTCATACCTTCTGGGGTTAAATTTCCCCTATAAATCTGTCCATGGTTCACGCCATCTTTGCTGAACCTCTTTTGGGTCAGTCTACTATGGCATTCTGACTCTTGGTATCTTTCCCCTCATCCCTTCCTACATGCCACGTAATGTTTCTCCTCTCATTCCTCTCCCTCTCCTCCCCTCCATGTTTCATGTAGTCTTTCTCTTTCTTATACCTAACCTTTTTAGGGAGCTAAACTCCTCTATGGATCTGGCCTGTCAGCCAAGGGCATACTCCAATTCAAGAAGTGTTCCCTTTCTCCTGGTTAATTGTGAGTCCCAATGCAGAGCTTGTATTTTCTATTGTTAATTGTTATATGCTATCTCAATTCTGTTTCATATTTATTCATGTATATTGTTTTCTCTTCATTTTGTCTGTAACATCTTCTAAATAAACCTACCTTTTACCAAAGAGAATGGGCATTGTGAATTCTTCATATGACTGAACTCCAACATTTGATGTCTACAACCTCATCATTTGATGCCTACAACTTCATCATTTGATGCTATATCCCAAACACATCAAATGGAACTTCAGTCCTTCATTGGGAATCAAACACAGTCATCATTTATCACAGAACAATAATATTCCATTATATTCGTGTACCAAAACTTGTTTAACCATTCCTTAGTCAATTGACATCTGTTTTGTTTCTAGTTCTTTCCTATGTCAAAAAGGACTGCTATAAAATATGTATTATTTTATATATATAATTATTTATGTATTAACCTTTCTTTTTTATCACTCACGCTCCTGTTTGTCATTTCTCCCCAGAACTATTAGAATATGCTGATGGCTGGTCTCCCTGCCTCAAGTTTATCCCTATTTCCAGTCTATCCTTCAACCAACTGCCAAAGTGATCTTCTAGAACTCAACAAGAATATGTTACTCATCTATTTAATATATCTCAATGGATTCCTATTACCTTTGTCTTTGTATTGGCTCTCCCACATATTTGAAAAAACAAATGGAAGTTGCAGTTAAATGGAATAATAACTCACAGATTTTCCTAGAAAGGCCAAGGAAAGAGTTAGTTTTATTGTATGGTCATACGTATTATCTTGGGATACACATTTGTAGGTCAAACAGTATTTTATATTTGATTCTGGAGCTACTGGAGTTACAAAGGCAAAAAACTTGATTGCATAGGACATAGGCGATCTTTTTCTGGTTCATTCCTCAATTAAGCCAAAGATTGCCATTCCAAGAATGATCATTTTCAGCCTTTAAGGTTACATATTGTGGCTAATCCCAAGTTCAAGATTGGGCATTAATTTCATAGAGGGAGAGTTCCTTAACAGATTTACTTCTCAAGAGAATGAATAAGATTCTCACTACAGTGGTAAGAATTATGCTATAATTGAAGAACTAAAGTCATGCAAGGAAGCAAGAGATTTAAAACCTTGCCACTCTTCCCATGATGCTACTAGAAGTTGTTTAACTAGTGCATTTCCAAGAAAAATGAGAACTGAGTCTAAAAAAAACTATTTGAATCCTAGACCAACTCTTCTTCTATTACTATAGTACTTAATGATCTCATCAACTCCTATGGATCAAATTTATTTATCCAGCCCTAACTTCTTTCTTGAGCTCTCATCTTCAACTGTTAATTGGATATCTTGAATTTGATGTCCCATAGCATTAACTCTATATATTCAAAACAGAAATCACTAACTGTTCCCCCATACCCTCCTCTTTTCCAAAATTCCCATTTACTCTCTTTTTACCTTTATAATTCCAACAGCTCCAGAATCAAATATAAAATATTGTTGTGTTTGACCTTGAAAGCATTTCACAGAGAGGATTCTGGGAAGATATTGAAATAGGTCAGTAAATTTCAAGCTCTCCACATTTCCCCCACAAACAGAACAAATGATAAAGGGTAAACAAAGACTGGATAAAAACAAAGAAGACTTTAGACAGAAAGAAGTCCTTCTAGGACGACTCAAGAAGACTCAAAGAAAGATCTCAGGCTGAGGATTAACCAATATGAAGAGCAAATACTTCCCTGCCAGCTCTGCAGTAGAGGATATGAAGGGGGGGAAGGGAGGAGGAAAAGAATAAAATAAAAAGTATTCAGCAGAGAACAAAAGAATAATCAATCTCTAAGGAAGCAAAGATGGACACTCATGTTATATATTTTGAATCCTCCCTGATATTCTGCTGGGCACATGACAATGTTTTGCTTTACTTTCCTTTCCTGTCTTTTTTCCATTGCTTTTTCTTATTTTGTAAATTTTATTTAAATTTCAATAAAATTTTTTAAGGGAAAAAAAAAAGACTCTTCACAACATGGCCCTTTCCTAACTCTGTAGTGTTTCTCTCATTCCCTCGTCTCCATGTATACTACAATTCAGCAGCACTACATTTCTGTCACAGCATACTCTTATCTACCATTTCTTTGCCTTTATGCTGGCTGTCACTCCCATGCCTGTAATATTTTCTGTTCTCACCTCTGCCTCTTGGTTTTTCTAATTTCTTTCAAGACTCAGCTCAAATTCCACTTTCATTAAAAAGCCTTTCTCAACTTTGTTCACATTGTCCACCACTGCTAATATATTCCTTTTGAAAGATTAACTTTTATTTATACTGCCTATCTTTTGTATGTATAATTTTTTGTATAATTCTGTGTCTTCCATTAGAATGTGAACTTCTTGAGGGCAGGGACTATGTTTTTGCCTTTCTATCTCCAGTCTGAGCAGAGTGACTGGTATACAATAATTGCTTAATACTCACATCAGGAATGATGTTTCCACCTGAGACTTCTGAAATCCCTTTCCCTTCAAAGTTCATTTCAAACAGCCAACTCAGTCTAAGACAGCCAAATTTGCCTCCATCCAATTTACTTTGCATTTAATTGATATGTATTTTATATCAATTTATAAGTACTTAATTTGCTTCACTTGATTTAACAATCTCAATAAGAATAGAGACCTTAACAATTAAATTGAGTCTTTAAAGAAGTTTAAAGCTGTAAGAGGCAGAAATGGGAGAGAGGGTTAAGGGGAGCAACTTAGAGGAGAGAGGGAAACAAGAATAGAAGCATTTGATGCACTTGGGAAAGTCAATACAAAGGGAAACATACTAAGAAGCCACATATTCAAACTTGTACTTCTAGAAGACCACTTCAGCAGCTAATTAGAAGTAGGGGGAGACCCAAGGAGACCAACCATCAGGACATTATAATAGTCTGAGAAAGAGATGACACTGTTAGAACTCTTTATCAGAAAAATAACTTTAGCAGTCTTGTGGGAGATGAACTGGAGTGGTGTAGGATTTAAGTCAAGAAGCCAAATTAGGAGAATACTGCGAAGAAATATAGGCAAGAGATGATGAGGGACTATCTATCACAATGGTTATGTGAACAGAGAAAAGGAGAAATATGTAAGAGATATTCTGGAGCTGAATAAAAATATTAAGAAAACACCACATGGAAATATGGTTAAAATGATTGTATATGTATTACCTATATCAAATTACTGTTTCAGAAGAGAGAAGGTAAGAAATTTAAGAACTCAAAATCTACAAAATTGAAGGTTAAAAATTATCTTTACATGTAATTGGAAAAATACCATTGGAATTTTTTAAAAGAAAAGAAATACAATTAAAACAAATCTGACTTGATATTTGTATTCATTTGCAATCGAAGTAAATATATGTCAACTAGATGAAGAGGGCATTGGTACTAATTACAATAATTTCATAAAGAAGTATAACTTATGTAAATCTACTGCCATAATGAGATCATAGAAGCCTAGAAATATTTGTAACCAGCAAACTCTATGACTGACCTGCTAAAGAGAGAGATACTGCAGTCAGAGGGTTCAATTTACTTTGAAATTAACCTTTTACTGTATCATGAACCTATCTGGCAATTTGATAAAGCCCATAGCCCCTTTTTTTCCAAACACTTTTTAAAGAAATAAAAGAAAATAATAGGAATACAAAGGAAATCCTTTAGTTAAAGTTAAAAGAAAATAAATCTGTCACTGACATCTTGAAATCTATTCATAGATCCCCTTAGAGGTATGGGCCTTGAAACCCTGTTTACAACAGCAAACTTCTAAAAATATTAATTATAAATAAGGTAATTGTAAGCACTATCACCTCATTAAAAGAGTGAAACAGTACAAAGTTTCAGTAGCTTAAAGAAAGTGTTAAAGATCAAACTAAGCAAAATCATTCTCAAAATACTAAATGAAAATGGATGAAGACAGAAGAGATCTATAAAGATTTTTATGATCATCTTTTCAAAATCAAGAAAAGTGAAGTTACCACACTAAGATTATACCATCACAGCCCCAAACGAACATATAAAGGAGGTAGAACTGGCATGTAAGACAAGTGAGGGAAAAAAATTGGGGGCTAGACTAGCTAATGTGTATACAGGGAGGTATACAGTGGAGGTAAAACCATAGTGAAGAAATTCAATACAAACACTTATGTCTATTTCTCCATATGAATAAAAACTAATAGTATTTTATTTTTCTACATGCATGCAAAAATAGTTTTCAACATTCAACTTTGCAAAACCTTGTGTTCAAAATTTTTCTCCTTTTTCCACTTCTCCACCCAAGACAGCAAGCAATATAATATAGGTTAAACATATGCAATTCTTCTAAACATATTTCCATATTTGTCATGATGAGCAAAAAAAAAAAAAAATCAGAAAGGGGAAAAAAGTGCAACAAAGGAAAAAAACAAGCAAACAAACAATAATAACAAAAGATAAAAATGCTATTCTTTGATCCATATTCAGTCTCCATAGTTCTCTCTCTGGATGTGGATGACACTTTCCATCATAATGACAGGGGTGAAACTGTGTCCCCTGCAAAATAATTACTGTGAAATTGTGTCCTCTTTGATTCAGGGTCTCCCAGACTCCAAAGAGTCTAGAAGACATTTTCCAAACTGGGCCTTTTCTAAAGCAAATCACCCCCCACACACACACCCTCCACCAATTAATCTTTTGGGTAGCTGGATCCCCATTCAGGAAGCCTTCAAAGTGATTTTCATTCAATTGGGAGGTCTGGGTCTGATATTGAGTGGCTTGAAACTCCAAGATAGAGGCCTGGTCATTGGCTCTCTCATCAACTGGGAGCTTTAACCTCACACTCCTATAAAGGACAATTCTAAACTCCATATCTTTGCAGATGTCCAAAGTAGGAATTATGCTTCTATCAAGGGACCTCTCTCTCCTCTTGGCACAGCTGCCTACCCAAGACTCTTGCCCACTGTGAAGACATTCTCTTCTCAATGCTAACTTCTATTTCCCTAACAGGGCTTTGCCATTCAGAAAGTCTGCCTTCCTGGCAAAGATTTCTCAGTGCCAATAAAACTTCCTTTGCCATTCAAACTTTCCAGGTTTGTGAATTCTTTTCACGTTGGATCTGCGCCTCCAATCAAAGAAGGGGATTCCCACAACTCTCTGAACTGCCACTAGAAAAGCACCAATAAGTCTATTGGAATTGCCTCGAATCACCAGATTATTAAAAAAAGCAAAGTCCACCACAGTAGATCAACACATAATCTTGATGTTACTATGTATAATGCTATCTTGGTTCTGCTCAATTCATTCAGTATCAGTTCACAAAAGTCTTTCCAGGCCTTGCTGACATCAGTCTGCTCATCATTTGTTATAGAACAATAATATTTCATTACATGAATAAATTTTTTATGAAACTAGTAATAAATATGAATCCATAACATATTTGATGTGGGTACTACAAGGAAAGTAGGACTTTCAAAAGTAATATTGCTTAGCTGACCACATGTATACCATCATGCAACTGACAATATATAATATCTGTTCTTGTTTTGATATATATACATATATATACACATATATAAGTATATGTACAAAGACACACTAGATAGATATATATACATGCATGTAACCTCTAGAGTTTTTTCATTAATGTATAATTATTATACATTAATATATGTATTATATTAACAGAAAGATAAAATAAATGGAATATGAGCTGGGATCTATAATTAAGTAAGCAGGAAGTGAAGAAAGATGGATTCAGGAAACCACAACACTATTTTAATAACCCTAAATTTCTCTCAGGAAGAAACATCTGTTTTTTTCCTACTGAAATTTACTTGTTTTCAGTTTCAGATTCTTTTCTTCCCCCCTTCTCTTTCCTCCCACTTTGGCAAGAAATATAAAATGAATTACAAATAGATAATCAGGCAACACAAAGTTTTGGATTAGTCATGTTTAACCCACCATCCCACAGCTAAAAAAAGAAAAAGAGAAAGTGTGTACATAGAGACAGACACACACATCCCCAAATCCCACTCCTTCCCAATTTGTATTCTGAATCCATATGGAAACAGAACGCATTTTTCCTCCATTAGTCTTTTGGAACTATGATGGAATACTGGGTTGATTAGGTTTACTAAGTCTTTCAGTCATCTTTACAATACAATACTGCTGTTACAATATACACCATCCAAATAATAGGTTTTGATGAACAATAGTTCTGATGTGACTGTAAAGGAAAAAATTTTAATGGAAACAAACCAGATGACCAATGTAAAAGGACCTAATTAGCGAGTTAGAGAAAATGATATCCATAAACTGTCTAACAAGCAATGAATAAAATTAAAATTTTATTCAAAATTCACAAAATTAAATTGTTTCTTAATTTGTAGCATTAATACTTTTGAAGTCATTAAAGCTTTAAAAGACTTATTAAAACTATATTAATAAATTACACAACTTAAATGTATTATTTATTTAATTAGATCTCTTCCTTTGGATAACGTATATCATTCTCAAAGTCATATATACCAGCCATGCAATACATACTTCTAAGATGCAGATAAATCTAGCAAAAATCATTCATTTCATATATTACTAATACTCTGCACGAATAATCAGGACATTGTTTTTATCAGAAACTACAGAAATGAAAAACAATCTATAGCAATTTGAGGTCATATTATTATTGATATATTTCCTGAATATTATTCCCCAATAAGTTTTATTTTTATTATACTTTATAATACTCGTTCAGCATAGTCAAATTGCAATAAAGATGCTTTTATGAATGTTTCAATTTATTTAAAACAATGAAGGAAAAGCTTTTAATGAGATTATTCACTCAAAAGACCTTTGCTGAGTGCTTATCACCTAAAGACTGCTTAAAATACCAAGGCATTGAAAAAAGATACAAAGACAGTATTAAGACATGTTTGCTGACCTCAGTGAGCTTACAGTCAATCTAAAGGAACTTAATCATCTAAATATACAGTAGTTTTGATTACATTCCAACCCTGCTTCTATTATGTCCCCAATAAGCTAAATAAATATCTCTAGTTCCTTCAATTAATTAATTCATGGTCTCTAGTTGTCCTATTTTGATCACACTCCAATCTTTCAAAGTTTTTCTTCAAATAATGGAGCTCAGATTTGGAAATATTCCCAAAAGGCCATCAAACTCTGCATATCCTTTGATCTAGCAGTGTTCCTACTAGGCTTGTATCCCAAAGAGATCTTAAAGGGAAAGGGACCCACATGTGCAAAAATGTTTGTGGCAGCCCTCTTTACAAAGAAGCAGTGTCAAGAAACTGGAAAGTGAGTGGATGTTAATCAGATGGATGGCTGAATAAATTATGATATATGAATGTTATGGAACACTATTGTTCTATAAGAAATGACAAGCAGGATGATTTCAGAGAGAACTGGAGAGTCTTACATGAACTGATGCTGAGTGAAATGAGCATAACCAGATTATTATACATGGCAACAACAAGATTCTGTGATGATCAATTCTTATGGAGATGGCTCTGTTCAACAAATGACATAATTGAGGCCAGTTCCAATGATCTTGTGAAGAAAGCCATATACACCCAGAGAGAGGAACTGAGTGTAGACTACAACATAGCATTTTCATTCTTTTTTGGTGGTGTTTGCTTGTTTTGTTTTCTTTTTCATTTTTTCCCCTTTTTTGATCTTATTTTTCTTGTGCAGCATGATATTTATGGAAATATGTATAGAAAATTGCATATGTTGAACATATATTGGATCATTTGCCATATAGGGGAAGGGGTGGGGGAAAGGAGAGGAAAAAATTAGAACACAAGGTTTTGTAAGGGTGAATGTTGAAAATTATCTATGTATATATTTTGAAAACAAAAAGCTTTAATTAAAAAAAGACAAATATAATACTCAGGAAAGAACAGAAAAATATACTATACATAATCTAAAAGGGGAAAAGTAATATTTTCACCTCTTTATTTCTTTATGCCTATAACATTTGCTTTTTTTTTTTTTTTTTTTTTTGGCTATTACGTATTTATCTAGCCTAATGTTAAGCTTGCAGTCCACTAAAGTCTCTTCAGCTGAAACTATACTAAACTGTGCTATATACAAAAACTAAACCTAAATGGTATATTTACTAAAGCATGACATTATTCCGTTTAGCATAAATAACATTTCATTAAAATAAACATCTTTGTTAAACTGTTTTCCTGAAAGTCCCTAATAAAAAAGTTATCACGAAACTCATAAACTTCTGATCTCTCCTATTAACTCACACAAAGATTATAAAACTTTTTAAGTTCTTGTTTGTTTCTGTTTCCGAATCAAAGACATTATAACCTTTTGGTCATTGATTCTTTACTTTTTAATCTTTCCTCAAAGGTTTTATCTTAAATGATGCAATAAATTATTCTTTCATTATACCTATATTTTGTGGCATCCTCAATAATTGAAGGCATGAGAAATTTGGTTTCTGGATAAATGTAAGTTAGCCCATAATAAGTGAGATTTAAATGTTGACCTTAACATTTATGTTAATGACCATAGGTCATTAATAAAAGGCTAAATTATACCTTATTTAAGAAGGAAAAAATATTAATAAAGTTTAATAAGATTTATATTAAAATCAACAAAAATGTTGGTATTTAAACTTCAATTATATGAAAAATTAATTAATGTATAATACCTCATTCATTCCCTGGTGATGACAGATCTACAAAGCACTAAGGTACACACATGAAACACTTTTAATATTTACTATTAATGCAGAAATACCAGAAGTTCTCTTAATGCTAATATAATATACCCTTTCCAAGTATATTTAGAAAATTCCCCCTTAGAAATTGAGACAATAGTTAAGATTTTTGGATACCAAATAAATACAAAAAATCATCAACATTTCTATTCAGAACTAACAAAAACAAATAAGGGGTAAGATAAATTTCATCCAAAATACATATAAAATAAAATACCTGTGAATTAATCTATAAAGATAGTGGTATATAAACAGAAATACTCTTTACAGAAAAAAAAAAAAAGGAAAATAAATAATGACAAAACAATCAGCACCTATAACTGAGATGTGCTGGTATTTTTAAAAATCCAATATTATATGATTTAGAGTGTTTTGTCCAATGAAATTAGAACTAGGCAGAATATCAAAAAGTTTAATATCCAAAAGGAAATGAGTTAAAAATAATAACTATATGATTGCCACAAATCAAATGACATTATAAAGCAATCATCATTTAAAGTTATATGGTACTGGTTATTTAAAAATTAAAGCAAATCCACAGAACAAGAAAAAGAAGCAATCCAAAAGAGTTCAGTGTTTGACAAATTCAAGACTTTCCTTGAAGGGATTACTTCCTTTTTGGACATGATCTGCTGAAAATTATAAAACAATTTGGCAGAAATTAGCATTAGATTCGCAACTTATACAATGCAATGTGAACATTGGTCACACTAAAAAAATTAAGAGAATAAGCATATTTACCTTTCATAACTATAGGAAAAATTCAAGGGATTGAGCAATTTTTTAAGATTATTCATAAAATTAAAAAGCTTCTACACAAATAAATCAGTGAAGACATAATTGAAGAAAAACAATAGGCTTGTAAAAAGATATTTGAATTATTCTATAAAACTCCAGCATAATAAATATATAGGGAATTTAAAAATATATATGTAATACTAAGAACCATTTCCCAACTATTAAGTGGTAAAAGAATAGAAACAAAGTTTTCAAAATTAGATTTGAAAAAAATGCATAAAACCCACAAGGAAAAAATGCTCCAAATCTCTAATAGTAAAAAAAACAAACAAACAAACAAAAAAAAAAAATTCTGAGATTTCACTTCATGCTATGCAAATTAACAAAGATCAGAAGGGGAAGGAGTAGTAAATATTAGAGGGTTTATGGGAAGAGGAACAGACAGAATGCAGTCTGGATTTCAATTGGCAAAGAGGCCACAATGTCTATGCTCTTTGACCCTGTGATTTCACTAAGGAGATATACCCCAGGGAAGTCAAAAGCAAAAACAAAAGGTCTATTTTATGCAGTATAAGTTAAGAAACAACACAAGTGTCTATCAAAAGGAGGATAGAAAAAAAAAATATTGGTATATGAATATTCTGGAATGCTAATTGGGCGATAAGAAATGAGTAATATAAGGAATTCTGAGAAACACTGGAAGATGTGTATGAAATATGCAGATCCAAGTGAACATTAACAGTAATTAAAGAATGGATGCCCATCAATTGGAGAATGGCTGGGTAAATTGTGGTATATGAATGTTATGGAATATTATTGTTCTGTAAGAAATGACCAGCAGGATGAATACAGAGAGGCTTGGAGAGACCTACATGAACTGATGCTAAGTGAAATGAGTAGAACCAGGAGATCATTATACACTTCGACAACGATATTGTATGAGGACATATTTTGATGGAAGTGGATTTCTTTGACAAAGAGACCTGAGTTTCAATTGATAAATGACGGACAAAAGCAGCTACACCCAAAGAAAGAACACTGGGAAACGAATGTGAACTATCTGCATTTTTGTTTCTCTTCCCGGATTATTTATACCTTCTGAATCCAATTCTCCCTATGCAACAAGAGAACTGTTCGGTTCTGCAAACATATATTGTATCTAGGATATACTGCAACATATCCAACATATAAAGGACTGCTTGCCATCTAGGGGAGGGGTGGAGGGAGGGAGGGGAAAAAAAATCGGAACAGAAATGAGTGTAAATATAATGTAATTATTAAATAAAAAAATTAAAAAAAAAAAAAAAAAAAAAAACAGTAATTAAAACAATAAAGATGAAAATATCATAAAAAGAAAGGTAAATTCTGAGCATCCCACCTAGCAGAGAGAGAGGTGATTGATAGCACAGAATACTATATACATTTAGACATGAAGAATATCATGAATAAAGCAGGGGAGTTTGGAAAACTAGACCTGTTAAATCTATGAGTAAATATCATGAATAAATCAGGGGAGTTTGGAAAACTAGACCTGTTAGATCTATGAGTAAAGGGATAGCTCTATGGGCAAAGGGAGAGCTTCGGACCAAACAAGAGTAGAAAAAATGACAGGAAATAAAATGGAGCATTCTGAGTATGTGAAATTAAAATTTTTTGCACAAACAAAACTAATGCAATCAAAATCAAGAAAAACAAAAAACTGGGAAAAGAAAATTTACCCAAAGTTTCTCTAAGGTCTCATTTTTCAAATACATAGGGAGCACTCAGTCAAATTTATGAAAATAAGATCCATTCCCTAACTGACAAATAATCAAAGTATATGAGCAAAAAGTTTTCAAAAGAAATCACTTATTAATAGTAATATTAAGAAATGTTCTAAATCATGAACAACTCAGATACTTTCACAACTAACAGACTGGCTAATATGACACAGAAGGAAAATAAATGCTAGAGGAATAAATAAATGATAGTAGGGATTCAGAAAAATAGAAATACTAACACACTGTCAGTGGAGTTGTGAGCTGCTCCAACCATTCTGGAGAACAATTTGGAATTATGCCCAAAGGGCTATGAACCTGTACCCTTCAATTCAGCAATACCATTACTAGGTCTGCATCCCAAAGAGATCTTTAAAAAAAAAGAAAGGAAAAAATCTATTTGCACAAAAACATTTATAGCAGCTCTTTTCATGGTGGCAAAGAACTGAAAGCTGGAGGGAGGTCCAACAATTGCAGAATGGCTGAAGAAAGTTGTGGTATATGATTATGATATAATACTATCATGCTTAAAAAAACAAGAAGCAATATGGTTTCAAAAAACCTGGGAAGATTTAAATGAACTGAAAACAAAGTGAAGTGAGCAGAGCCAAGAGAACATTGTACAAAATAAGAACACTACTGAAATGATGATGAACTGTGAAAGCCTTAGTAAATCTTAATCAACATAGCAATCCAAAACAATTCCAAAAGACTCAAGATGAAAAATGTTAAGTCAACTCCAAACAACTGATGAATTGAGTGCAGATCAAACAGAACTCTTTCTTTTCTTTCTTTTTTAATGCTTTTTTTTGGGCACCTAATAATGAATATATTTTACATGACTTCAAATGTATAATTGATAATTTTCTTTCATGGAAGAAGAGAATTTGGAATTCAAATTTAAAAAAAAGTTGTGTTAAAAATAACAACTAAAAAAAAAAAAGGAAAAAGTGCATGCCTCCTGACAAGATTTTTAAAGAAAAAATTATATGATTACTTAAAGGAAATGCCACGCAGCTAAATTAAAGGATATTGAAATGATATCCTAGCATCTTCTGAAGATTTAACAAAGAATGTTACTTTTGCTGGGTTTATTCAAAATATCATTTTAAATTGAAATATGCTAAGAATCTCTTTCTATTTGTCTTCCTGTATTATTAAAAAGAAAATAAGTGTGTCATAAAGAGTTAGATTTTGTTATAGTTTCACCCCATCTAATGTTAAATGAGTTCACGAAAACACTATGGTAAGGGGAAAAAAATTACAGAAAACAATTTATTACATATAAATTTTATAAATATAAAAACAATACTATGATGGAATCTATAATTCAATAATTACATTACTGTGAAACTATGTTGTTTGGGGCAACAATATGAGAGATCATATTATATCAAAACACTAAGAACATATTACTAGAAAGATATAAATTGGGGCTGACTAGTGATTTAAGTGAATTTAAACAAGTTCTATTAATTCAATTTAAATCTTAATGTCCATATTTCACATTTTTCTTTTTTTCAATGCATTAATCAATTGTGCTACTCCACTCCTTTCTTTTTTTTCCCCCTTTTTATTTTTGTCTTTTAAAAAAAGATCATTTATTATATAGGATGGCTCTCTGAGAAGGGGAGGAAGAAAGATATTAGGAAAAGTATGGAAAAAAAAAACATATATATATTTTTTTAATTAAGAGCCTAATTTAAATAGGGTACCATTGAAATATAGAATATACCACACTAAGCAAAAAAAAAAAAAAAAAAGTAATTACCCAAGTTGATTTTAAAGACTATATAAGTCTTTTAAGAAATATGGCTTTAATAAAATTACATAGCTATAGGAATTTTGAGAAACCATTTGTGCTAATATAGGCAATAGTGTTTTTACCCCAAACTTGAGCTGCATTCATTTCTCATATATGAAATGTTAGTTTGGTGATATGTACCAGTGATGAATAATACATTAAGGTCTTTTGAGCTTTACCATTTTATTTCCTGGAAGATACTTCATGGAAATTTAAGCTCCGTTCTGTTTACCTGAGATTGGTATGGATAAAGCTATCCCTCAATTTTTCTGAGGTAAATAAAACTGCCAATCAGAAAATTTCTCAGGAAATATCACAAAAATCTTTTGAATAATACTTTTAAGTACTGGTCACAGCATAACTATGAAGCTCACATGCTATTTATAAGTAATATTTCTTATATTGCTATGCCACAATTCTCAGTTTCCTTAATAATCCTGACCCAGTCCTGACTCAGTTTCTCTGCTTCTCAAAGCTCAGTCCTGCAAATCCTCCCCTCCATCTTTTATCAGAATATTTGATAAATATAAAAGATATTATGTTTTAGAATATCAGAATGCCTCTCCTCATCCCAAGCTATCAAAATGTCAGATATTGTCTTATCAAGATGCCTCTGCCCATCTCCAGTAACTCACACTACCCTGTCAGAGTCCATTCCCACTCTCAGCACCTGGACTCCACCCCTGCCTCAATCTACCCACTGAGTCTGAGCCATGTGTATATAGGTCATCGAGAATTCACATTATTTGCTGGATTCTTGGAGACGATAGTTTCATTCAGCCCTGGGACCAAACCATAGATCCATTTGGTCCCAGCAAATGTCTCCCATTTAATAAATTATTAAATACTCTCTAATCTCTATTTTGCCTCAGTTTCTCCAGCATTACAATATATCTCTAAATTTTAGGTAATTAATTCCTATAGAATACTGTAAATTGACCATGTTACTATTGTACTTAGGTACAATTTAAAAGTTCAAGAAAAGATAAAACTACATAAATCTTTTAGTAAATATATAATGCTAAACCTGAAACTTTTATTTCCCTCCTCTGATTGCAGTCAAATTACACTAAATTTAGATATTTATAACATAAGACAAAAGGACAAATTAGGACCTAACCAAAATGGGAACATTGGACCTCCAACTTGGTAACAACTTGTGACCACTTAAGTATCAGTGAAACTTTATTCTTACAATTCTGAAATTACAAATTCTGAACTAGAAGAAAAAGTTTGAAATTACTTTTGAATGTAATCATACCTATTTTCAGAGGAAATATAAACAAGACAAAATTAGAAATTTAAGTAATTTATATTTATGCTGTCCATCACCCATATTATGCAATTAAGAAGTTGATCAAAATGAGAAACTGCTTCTTTACATTGTAACTTTATCTCACATTCCCAAAAAATCAGACTTTAGTCCAATATAATACAAAAATATATTATAAAACTAAATATAATTCAGTTTTTGCTCTTTTTCCCTCTCAATTGGGAGAAGGATGTGAGAGGGAGGTGAAGAGGAAAAATTTTTTTGTTAAAACTAGAAAAATTTAATTTTTGAAAAATATGATTCCAAAAAAAATAAGCTAAATAAATACATGTTGCATAAGGAGAAAAAAAAAAAAGTAAAATTCAATGAATTGGAAACTTTTTAAAACTTATTTTTCTAGAATCATAGCAAGTACTGTTAAATCAGAGAAATGACAATAATAAGAGGAGTGTTATGATAAAAATTAACATATTACCTATTTCACAAATATAACTCTTTTTTGGTATAAAATTAAAAGATAGCCTTGCTTAACACAATTATACCCTCTGGAATTAATACAGACCTAATTAACTCATTAATAAGGCTTTTTCTTATTTTCCATTTTGACCAATTATTTATGACAAGTAGTAAAATAGTATCATGAGAATATCCAAATGGCAAACTGTGACAAACAATTAATAACTAATGTTTGTAAAACATAATTCTTAAACAATAATTAATAACATTAACTCATCTAATTTTTAGAAATGACATTTACTTGAAATTATATCAATAGATTTTTTTTCCCCCTTCTAAAACAAAGAAACCTTTTAGCATGAGTTATGATCAGAAAAGTGATTGAAAGCCTCATGATAAAAATGTTGTTTTATGTATTACAGAATACTTCAAAGAACACATGTTTAAAGAAAGGTTATCTTCTAGCTACTCTCAAATAAAATCTTTTCTGTGCTGCCTTAGTCTAGGAAATGCCAGGAGTAAGGAATGAGGAAGGACTAGGGTTTTCAAATGCTACAGAATGAATCACAAACTCTGGCACATTCTACCTAATCAGAAGAACTTTGAGGACCAGCTGATGATC
This sequence comes from Antechinus flavipes, assembly GCF_016432865.1. NCBI lineage: Eukaryota > Metazoa > Chordata > Mammalia > Dasyuromorphia > Dasyuridae > Antechinus > Antechinus flavipes. Next base: position 456,942,235 of record NC_067398.1, on the reverse strand, counting down.
TAAATTCTAATGTTAACTCTAGTCCCAAATGGCATTTCTGTTGGATTGCAAAAGTTCACACAGACTGTTCCCTAAATATTGAATAGTTTTGAGATCCACTTCAATGAAGTAGTAGTATCCATAACCAATGAAATCAAAAATCTTTTTGAGGTACCAAAAATACCTAGCTAGAACACAAATATTCATCAGTGTACATCCAAATCATGCTCTCATAAGCAAAACAAACTGGTAAGCAAACAAAACGTTCCAAACACCAATAAATTATAATCCACTATCACCTATTTGAGTCTCCTCTACCATATTTCCTCACTATGGATATATCACAGGATCCTCCTACTCCTTGTGGACAATATAATTTCTTTTCTATATTATCAAATAGTATCCATTATTTTAGATTCTTTTTCTTTCTCTCTCCTCTCCTTGTCTTTTTTTATTTTAATGTAAGATTAATTTGATATATAATTTTAATTTATATATTATAAAATAATTTATATTTAATTTAAAATAAAAATAAATATATTTTAAATATAATTTTAAAAATATTTTTATATATCTTAAGTACAAAGATTGTTCTGTTTCCCAATGATGACAATATGACAACTGTTTGGGCATTTTACTGAGAACAACAAGTGGGCTCTCCTAGGCCATTATTGCTCACACAAAAAGATTAAGCATTTTGACTGAGCTGTTAAGTAAGCTGTCAAAAATTCTATTTCTTGAGAGAGATTGTCTCAGCAGTTTTTCTTCCTAACTGGTATCACAATTTATGGAAAAGGTCACTGCATTTGTAAAAGATTTCAGATGCTGACCAGCTGAAAAATTTAACATATGAGAATCGGTTGGATGAAATCACTCCTGAATTTCAGATCCTAAGCTTAAAAATTACTTTTGTGTTAACGTGTATTTCCAGAGTTTTATATATAAAATGAAAAATTGATTATCAGCCTATACTTTTAATGCAAGCTGCATAATTACAACAAACTTATATTTATGTAATCTTAAAACACTGTACTCACACAACCTGTTTTGTAGGTAATAGAAATATCATTATCCTTATTCTGGAAATGACAATAGAGGGCTAGGAAAATTCAGTGATTTGCCTTAAATCACATTCTTACTAAGTGGCAGAGCCAGAACATGAATTGCTGATGATCTAGCAATCTCCACTAAATAACCAAAGTTGGCATCATCTCACAACAAAAGCCATTAAAAACAAAACTTTTCTATATTTCCTCTACTCAATCAATGCTGGCATATGCTTCTACTCTATAATATGAGGATATAATCCTTTTCTATCATTTCTTCTGTTATTTATACAAGTTATTTTATCTCCCTGGATCTCAATTTCCTCATTTGAAAAATGAGAATTATGGACTAAATAACAAGTGTTAAATCTACAGTACAAACAACATAGCTGATTAATTCAAAATTAAATTTTGTTTCAAAAAGTAAGCTAAAATTATGGTTACTAAAGAGAGGCTGGATAACACTTTACAAACTAAACTATCTCTGGGTGTTTAATTAGAATAGAATTTCTATAAATCATTACTATTTTATTTCGGCACACAATACAAACTTTCTATACTGATTATTTGTGTGAAATGAAAGAGTAGATTCTTTGAAAAAAGACAGGTTTTCAGAGCAAAGAATGCAGCATTGTCAGTATCAACACAAAATTACAGAGGATAGATAGAATTGCTGTGAACTTTCAATGAAAGAAAAAATAGGGGAACATATGGTACTTTTGTCCCATTTATTTTCTATTCTAAGAGTTTCTTAATATAAAATATTCCCCATACTTCACCCAAACAAATTATAATATCAATTCTAAGTGATTAATATTACTACCTAAAGGAGTTCCCATTGCTAACCACATACACAAGAATTAATATTCATTTATCTCACACTAAGCCTCTTCCAAAAACAGTTATCTTTACACAGAAAATTGGAAAAGTTCAAAATTATTCCGTCTCTACAGCATAGTGATAATAGCTCACTTTACATACATGGCAATTTAAGGCATACGATTTACATGCACTCTCATTTAATTTTTGCAACAATTCTACAAATTAACCAACACTGTTCTTATTCCTATTCCACAGAAAAGAAAACTGAAGGTCAGAGAAGTTAAATATCTGAGCCAGTCACATAGCTAAGTGTTTAAGACAAAATCTGAATCCAGGCCTGACATCAAATCCAAAATACTCATCTCTATAAATACAAACTAAATTGTCTTGTATAGAATAAAATATTAATGTATAATTGATATTATATTAATATGACATTACCGTAAGAGGCCCCAAAACATGAAATGACCTCCACATGTTTTTGAGATAATGGTTAGCACAGTATTTATAAAATCTTCAAAATGCTTTGGGGGGGGGGGGGGACATTCAGATGTTCAGGACGGAGAAATTAGAAACTATTATCATCCTTCTTTAAATTTTGATTAATTTATTATTATTCACTTAAAAGTAAAAATCTACTTAAAACAAATACAGATGGATCCTCATCTTAGTAATAAGCTTGATTCTACAAGTTTTTTTTCAAGTCATCTCATATTTAGAATTCAGTTTCTCACAAAAGTATTATAGTGTTTAAGTTCCAAATTAAACCTACAAAAACTTACTTTGTCTATCATAAGATATCTTAAATATGTTACTATGTAGCCTGAGCTTTCAATATTAGGAGTCAAGTCCATGAAGTACAATGAAAAAGGGACATAATAAAGCTCTTTTCTCAAATGTATGGCCAGTTCCAGAAAAAATTTTGAAATGCATTTCGTTGCTCTATAGTACCCTCTCACCTCTCTTTCTATGTATATATTTTTTTATTTCCTGATGCCCCTCTCTCCAAGTTCCCCTATAGTCTTATCTCCATGCAGCCAAGATCCACAGAAGCACTTCACTTAGATCTTCATTTATTCTTCAGTCATCAAAACTGCCATTTTCTGCCACCCAACAAACCTATTCTTTCAATACAGATGTCTTCAGGAATCAACAGAATGATAACAGGACAATCTTAAAGCTAGAGAAAAACTTGGAAGTCATCTAGCCTAATAACATAGGAATTCTATCAATATATCCCCACCTCTATAAATGACCATCAGCTTCATACATTTCACAAATAGGGATGGGACACCTCATAATCAAGATTATTCCTCAGCAAAGCACAACCTTCCATTTCTTAGCTTTAATTGTTGCCAAATGTTTTTGTTTGGTTTTCCTTTCTAGAGAGGTATTGGAAAGTGGGCTACATTTAGAGTCAGAGCACCTGAGTTTAAATCCTAACTTTCCACTTGCATTTGTATGTTTGAGTTCACATGACCTCTTTGACCATCTTTATCTAAAAAATGACAAACTTGAATCTGGTGACCTCCAAGTTTCTTTCCAACATTAAATCTATGGGACAAGTAGATGAAATCTAATTCCTTTCACATTGCCAACCCTCTATTTATATTTGACTGTGATGTACCCATGTTTCCTTTCAATCCTGTTTAGTTCCTTTCCTCCATTGATAATCTTGTGTATGTTTATACACAATTATTTGTTTGTCTCTTCCTTCTTTGCATTGAGTTCCTTGTTTCTTACCTTTCTTTAATAATGCCAACTTTGAGTGCTAAACACTTTATAAATATTTTCTCATATTGGCTTTACAACATTTACGCTATATCACATTCTTACTAAGAATAGTAATAATAGAATAATAGCACTTGAGGCAGGTGCTATTACTATTCTCATTTTACAGCTGAAGAAACTGGGCTGAACACAAATAAAAGTGTAAAGTTAGGATTTAAATCCAGGTCCTTTGACTTTAAATAAAAAACCTACTTTCTACTACTCCTATAGGGAAGAAAACAAGAGTTCAGTTCAACAAGCAAAACCATTTTGGAACAACTGGAGTATAAAATGGAAGGTGTTGCTTTGCAAAAAGAGTAAGTTCCCCATCACTAATTAGGGTTGCCATATACAGAAGCTGATGGTTATTTGTGTCAGAATCACTAAAATTAGTAATTATCTTTGTATGCCCAGTGCTTAACACAACGACACACAGCAGGTGCTTAACAAATGCTTGTTGACTTGACAAGGCATAGATTAGATGCCTTGTTCATTGTCCTATTCATGTTCCAGTTTAATAAGAGCCTTCCTAAGATGTGTTGCTCTTAACAAAATATTCTAGATGACCAAGACTAACCACAACAAAATATAATACTTCAACGTTCTTTACTCTAGACACTTTCCTTTATGAAATCAGCATAAGATTATATATCAGCTTTTCTATATGTCACAACAACTGACAATAACCACTGAGCTTGCAGTCAATTAAAACTTGCAGGTGTTTTACATATGTTAAAAGATAAGTAGGAAGGCTGGTCTTAAAGTCAGAAAGACCTGGGCTCAAGCTTTGTCTCTGACACATGCTGGCTGTATTGCAATGGGTATACTCTTTGTGACCCAATCAACTCTCTTAAGTATTAGTTTGCTGATCTGCCATCAGTGAAAGGAGCCTCCACAGAGAAATCATAAACCTTCACTGGGAGGGAAAAAAAGGCAAAAGGACTGAATTAGCTCACACTTATCTATAGAATTCTCCAGAAGATAAGAACCATATAAGCATTTCAAACTGCCGGAATTTCAGGAAACCTAGTAAATTAAAATGTCAGATTAATTAAGCTAGCCCTAGGATTCATTTTTGCTCCAAACAGCATTATTCTCTTTCCCTTCTGATTTAAAATCCTCAAAAAATATTCAAGATTTCCCCCTTCACAACTGCCAACAGGTGACCAACTAAAGTAAAGAAGTTACTGCTACTATCATTACTTTCAGGTAAAAAAAAATTTTTTTCAGATACATCATTCTGGTAATAAGGTGAACCTGTCTACTAAAAGGGTCCAAACAAATATAGCATGGTCATTTGTCCAAGACACTGCCTAGCTAAGTACAGAGAGAACCTCAATAACCAAGTTATTTGAAAAGCAAAGAATTAGGAGTCCAGAGCAATTCTCTAAGAGAATATACTGTGTCACAAAGGGATTTCCATCTATTTCAGTGAAAAGCAATGATCGCATAGGGCTTTCAGTGGAAAAATGCAAGTAACCTGAAGAAGACATTTTGATTTTCAAAGACATGTGTCTTAAATTATCAAAAGGAATAAAATTTTCCCATTATCCTTCTGCTTAGATCATTCTGTATCATTTTCCCATTAATTTAGAATTACATTTCAATTTATTGTTGGAAAGTTTTCCAATCAAGCTGTAAATACTTATTAAAAGCCTAGTATGTGTCAAGCACTATTTTGTTTTACAATTAATAATCACTACTAAAGCTAATATAATACCAACATTACACTTTTTTCCAAAGTCCAATTAATTTCACTCATTCAACTCCACTTTCTTATTATGGTTTTTCAAATAGAGATCTAAGGTAAAGAAGTATCTCTACAAATTAAGATAAAAAACTAGTTTAGAAAAGAGTTCTATTTCCAGTTCAATAGTCTAATAAACATAAATAACTATCATGCAACCTCCACGTAATTACATCACTTACAATATTTTTTTGGCAATTAAAAAAAAAAGGCAATGATATAAAGTTACAGATGTTATGGCTATTCCAATGTTCAAAGGGAATTCCAAACCAAAAATAAAATTGATGGGAAAGGATCTAGGAGTAAATCTGAAGTTGAAATGGCATATTTGGTCATATCTAAAGGAGAAGCTATGTAATTAAACACATATTAATTAGGAAAGTAATAAATTGGAAGAGCTGATTAATGTGCTGGATTTAGTTCAGCTTGTTAAACCTGACATCCAGGCAAATAGAGACTATTCTGAAAAACTCTTTTAGCTAAGTAATTGAAATTTTACTCTCAGTAATTCACCATTCTACAATAAGAGCTATTTGGTATATTGATTCTCCATCACTATTTTTAATACATTATAGTCAAGAGTACCATAATGAAATGAAATTCATAAAATGAACTCCCCAGAAAAATCCCCCATATCAATGAACTTTAACCCCAGTTCACTATCAAAAGTCACTTTCATTCTCAACACAAAATGAGTATATTTCCATATAGCTATAAATTCTAATTAATTCTATTTCTAGATGCTATTAATACTAATTTATACTGTTCATAAGGAGATGTTAAAATATCACATTCTTCATAAACTACTGAACATACCACTACTAATGCTAGAGGTCTATTGACATCTCATGGAAAACTTCTTAAACATTCTTTTAAAGAGGTAAGTTAGCACTTTCTGTCTTTTAAGGCGGTGGGGGAGGAGGGGAGAATTACATTTATGCAGCAAAGGTATTACACTCAAAGTTGATTTTATAAAGTTGATATTATTTCTTACTGAGTAGCAGGAACTATGCTTCTCTCTTGAATTAAAAAATTGAGAAAGATTATAATAAAAGAATTATGTAGAAGAGAGAAGCAGAATGGAATAATGCAAACACTTTTCACCTACCATCAGATGCCTATATTGATTTATATAGGCAAGCCTCAAGAAAAGTATCAGACCATTCCAAAAGCACTGTTTCTAAATCTAATATTTTATAAAGTTTCCTCCATGAAATGTTAGTAGTTTTAAAATGTCACATTTTATTAAAGCAAGCTATATTTATAGTATTCTTCCTATTAAATATTCCAGAGCACTTTTACAAAACACATCTTCCATCAAAACTATTTTTCTCCAAAAACTAGACAACAAATATGTCATAAGTTAGATTTAGATCTTCTGAGTTGATATTTTATGTTTCTTCTGACAAAGGACTCCAGAACCAAAAGGCTTAGAATACAAAAGAATTTTAGCCTTCAATGCTCAGAGTTTTTGTTAGTAAGAGACTAGAATTAGGACATAATGCCAGACTCATTCTGACTGACAGGGAACTCAAAAATTCGCTTCACAGTTAAAGAACTGAAAGTAACAGTGATTTTGAAATCGATCCAATTGCCAATCTGCAAGCACCAATTTGACCCCAGCACAAGAGAAACCTGCAAGTGTTAACAACTGAGTTAAGTTGTGCAGAGCTTCACAGAATGACAAACTAGAGGGCAAAAATACCAAGAATTATTTCTATATCCAACAAATCTTCCCTGCTTCCCCCACAACAACCCCATTATTCTCCATACCTGCTTTCTGTTATCTGGTTTCCCCACGGCTTACTGCCAGGTCTAGTGTTTCTCTTCTGTTAATCAAGCAGCAGCCCTCCATTAACAGATTTTTCTTGCCCTCTGGGGCCTTCTGGGGTGTGGGAACATCCTTCTGGTGCTTCCACAGTTGAGCAGTTCCATGGCAGCACAACTACATCTCACCCTAACTCAGTCCTCCTAAAGAGATAGATGGATGCTCTGACAGTTTTCTTCTACTCTCATGCTGGCTGGATGTCTGCCCTGGTGTAGCCAGATCAAAGAAAACAATTATCAGACTAGGAAATATAGGTTTCTTATGATATGGGTATAGAAATTTCAAAATTTGAATGATTGCCTAAAGAATACTTGGTGTTAGTTAGGATTATGATAAATCAATCACTTGTGGTCAGAAAATTAAAAAAAAAAAAAACATCTGTCAAGATCTACAATAGTAATATAAGGAAAATAGATGCTTGGAATCCTTTCTTTTCCTCTAAAATCTCTAGCCAAGACAAAAATCAGAGCACAAAGATGGATTTCATTGTGAAATAAAGGAACTTGAAAGCTACAATAATTTTTTTGTGGACAGTCAAATTTTAAAAAATACTTCCTGACCTATAATACACATCTTTACAACACATTTTAAATATTTTTATAGAAAATTTAAGAGATGTACAGACCTGAGACAGGATGCACATCCTAAAGATAACATGTGAAGTTCATCACTTGGCTAGCTACAAGATTATTAAATGTTTGTTACAGCAACTTTCAATGGCAGGCAGGGACTAATCTAATTCAATGGAGGTGGTACCCACACATTGACAGAATCAGATTCTTGAAGCACTCAAGCAAGAGATATTCTGAACCAAAATATGATCCTAATGTGGATGCCTTGTATAGTCTTGGTGCCTAGGAGCAAAAGATTATTCTAAGCATCTTCCTATAAATGCAAAAGACAACATCCAAATTATAAGCCAAATTTTCATACATTTTTGGGGAACCAGTACCTTCAAAATTCAAAATACTCAATATCATGAAAAGCAATACTGCTATAATGAAATCTCAAATTTGGGAGGTCTCCAACAGGCAAAGGAAGTGTCATGAAAAGTATAAAAAAGTTATAATAAGCTTATGTCTTGTATATATCCCATTAAAGGATAAGTAAAACTGTCATAATGAGTTTCTTAAGTACCTCTATCAATAAATCCACTTGGACATGGTCTTAAACTCACCTAAACTTGTGTCACATTTTGCATACTAAGACTTTTGTATTAAAGGTACACTTGAAGGCAAAAGTTAAAATTATCCATAAAAAAAAAAAAAAATCAGTAAGATTATTAAATCACCTACTATGTGCACCAGATTGCCTTAGTTACTGAACAACAAAGATGATGTTTCCTAGCAATATAGGAGGCTTTACCTTATTTTTCATAAACCAAATTATCCTAATTGGTCAACCAAAATTCAAGGAAAGCTTTTTAAAAAGCAAGACTTAAGTCCCTTGATTTTAAAATTACTTTATTAATTACTCACAGGTACTTAGAGGGAAAAAATCCACTATTACACTAATATGTTAAAGTCTTTCTTTTGAAGGACTTTCCCATATTCTTCTAATGACTCAGAATTTTTTATTAAAGTACCTAGCTGTACATTCCTACAGAAATGTACATTCCTATAACATAGGCAAGGGAAGGGATTAAATCTACATAATACTTTGGAGAAGGAGACATGAATTTTACCATTACATTCAGACATATGTAGAAAACAAGTCTCAAAATATTAAACTGAAAAAAATTTTTAGTTTGACAGCAATAAAAAAGTTCCCAAAATTTAAAATACAACTCAAATTATGGTATTTCTAAAATTCAAATGGAATTTTTTTATATTGCTGTAGAATATAAGGTCCTCAAAGGGCAAGGACAATTGTTCATTTTTTCATCCTCAATGACTAGCACAATGACATATATGTGACAAGTATACCATTGATAATTTTAAAAGAAAATTTTTTAAGTTTAAACTTGAATACTTCAAAGAAATAATAATAATTTTTGGTAACTAATGACTTACTATTATTTCTCTATAAAAAATTAGAAAAATCTCTGCAGCTTTATATTTATTTTCACTTTCCTTGCCTTTTTCACTATCAAAATAAAATGTAATTTAAAATCACTAATTATTTCAGTATTTATTTCTGAGATAAAAATAATTTCCACCCCCTTTTCAATACACAAAGAACTTCCTTCACATTTCCTGTAAAAGCTTTACTCCAAACATTTCCTGTCAACTAAATATACCCAAATCTTATAAATGGAGTACACCAATCTTTGCTCTTAAAAACTCATGCTTGATCTTCTTAAGTATATTTCCTATAATACACCATCCCCAAAAACTCTTTCCCTAAAATCTAATATTTTCAAAAATGTTCATTTTCCAATATAAGCAGTTAAAGGTTTTTTCTAATATTTGACTTCTCCCCTTGATTTAAAAAAAAAGTTGTCAAAAGCTAATTTAAACTTTTCTTTGCAGAAAATTTAGAAAATTTTAAATAAATATGTAATAAATAAATTTAATAAAATTTAACTTAATAAATGTATTTAATTACCAGGCTTGAAGATTAATCATAATTATTGCTCATTCTTTGTCCAAATTTGTCCAATTAATTAATAATTGGACTTTTTAATATGGATGGAGAACCAAAAGATCAAACTCAGAAGCAATCAAATATACATAATACAAAAATAGTAAACAAAAAAATAATATGACCATTAAAACCAGAGCCTACAGTGAAGTTTAAGATTTCTGATTATCACAGGAAACATAGATGATAAAAAATAATTCATTCCAATATTTGTGACCATCTTGAGTACAAAAGACTCAGAACTATAGTACTATAAGCATTCTGTCAATGGCTTTTCAATGGTCACTAAGATGACTATATTCTTTTTTTGGTCTACTGTTCTATCACTATAATATTAAATAGAAAATTAAATTTAAAAAATCATGAATCTAGGTATAATACTAAAATATGAATTTTTTAATACACCATAACAGCTTACTTCTGTGAAATGACTGTGTGTGTGTGTGTTATCTACTCATAACTCATTTTTATGTTTTTTTCACAACAATCCTGTGTCTAAATAATCTAAGAACTATTATCTCCATTTTGTAGAGGAGAAAATGAAAACACTAAAAGGGCCAAGTGGCTTGTCCAAAAGACACAGAGTTGATGAATGAGAAAGTGGAATCTCAAACCTAAGTGCTCAAATTCCAAATTCAATTCCAGTGCTACACTAATAACAGACCAGAAAGAAAGAAATTTAAAAGTCAGTGGGCTTGCTGATGTACTGTGCCTAATGCCTTCCCCTCTAATTTCAATAGTCACTCAAACCTCTTTTTCAAACACAAAAGCACATGAGCTTGCAAGTATGAGTGCACACACAAAATCTAGGTAGAAAAGATGGTAGTAAAAATTGTGCCCTTTAACTAAAGTAACAATATATAATTTCTTTTGGGGCTCACAAATTGTAATAGAAATATGACTTGCTTAAGTATATAATCATAACAGTTTTCTCAAAACCTGTCTCATTAGCTTATAATATATTACAAAAAACAGTATTTTAGTCATGTCATAATTCACTATCATAATACTGAGTGTAGGATATATGGTTAAGATTTGATAGTCTGAGGTAGACATAAGACAGCAGTTTTATTCTTTGAGTTCTGATAGCACAGCTAGACAGAATTAACTTCAAGAGTCAGCACACCTTGGTTTGAATCCTACAACAAAAATATACTATCTGGATGATTCTAGGCAAGTCACTTTTCTCTTAGCCTCGATTTCCTCATCTATAAAATGAGAGGGATGACCTTTTTCCAGTTCTAAGCCTATAATCCTATGATTTTGAAAACTTTTTGACATAGTGAAGCCACAATGGTGAACGATAAAATGTTAATTAAAAACTCAAAGTTTAGTTCATGCATTTGAAAAAAGAGTATGACTTCATAAATTTAGGGTGCAAGATAAAGAAAAGATATCAGTTCAAGAAGACAGCCAACACCTAGTTTTTAAATAGAATGTTTCATACATAGAAATTTTAAATGAAAAAATTTCTGAATGGAAAAGATCTTCCTGAATTAGTTTCCAAATTAATCAACAACCATTTATCAAGTGCTTACCATGCACAAGGCACTATGCGAAGTTCCAAGAATACCAAAAAAGTCAAAAGTAGTCATCATCAAGAGACTGATATTCTAATAGAAAAGATTCGTAAATAGGTACATACTACATAGCCCAGTGGAGAAAGCACAGCCCTGGAGTCAAGAGGACTCCTCTTCCTGAGTTCAATTCTGGTCTCAGACACTTACTAGCTGTGTGAGCTTGAGCAAGTCACTTAATTAACTCTGTTTGCCTCAGTTCCTCATTAGTAAAACAAACTAGAGAAGGATATGGCAAATTTCAGTATCTCTGCATAGAAAACCTCAAAAGAGTTGAACACAACTGAAAAACAACTAAACACATGTAACAAGAAACAAACAATGTAGATGGAAGATAATTTTACAAGGGAAGATTCTGGCAGCTGGGGGACCAGGAACAGGCCTCTTACAAAGGAAAGCATCTGTGATGAGTCTAGAAGGAAGCAAGGAATCCAAGAAGTAGAAGTGAGGTAGAATATTTCAGGAACAGGGAAGACAACATTGCAAAGGCCCTGAAACAGGAGATTGTCAGTATAGCTGGACTTTTTACTGTGAAGAAGGGAGTAAAGTATAAAAAAAAAAAAAAAAAAAAAAAAAGGAAAAGTTGAAAGAGGAGCTGGTTTCTAAGAATTTTAAGTGCCAAATAAAAATTTTTATATTGGATGTTGGAAATAACAAGGGGCCATGGAGATTATTTAGTGGACCAAAACAAGATGATACATATAACGAGTTTTGCAAAATCTTAAGAGTTTTATAGCTACAGAATCTAGCAAATGAAGAAAGCTCAGTAGCCACCTACAAGAAATTATACACAAGGTCCCACTATAAGCTGGTCAACAAATAATCATTAAGCCTCTGCTTAAAGTGACTTCCAAGGAAGCTACTACCTCTCAAAGAAGGTTGTTCCACTTTTGGATAACTCCTTTATTAGAGTTTTTCCTGTCATGTTTTGCTTCTTTTGCTTCTTTGCAACTGCTACTCATTGTATCTACCTCAGTCTTACAACAAAGCAGGCCTAATTCCTGACAAGTGTTTTAAATATTTGAAGACATCTAACCTGTCCCAACAAGTCCTCTCATCTCTAGGTTAAACATTACCAGTTCCTTCAAACTATCTTCTTTCAAATTTTTAATTTTTTCTATTAATGTAATACAAAATAAGAAAAAAAACAAAACAGAAAGATGGAAAGGAATTTTTTTTAATGTCATCTGTCCATCAAAATGTTAGAGAGGATTTAAAGTAACAGAAGAAAGCATAGAAGAAATTTTATTCATGAGTGTCCATCTTTTCTTTGCTTCTCAGTAGATTATTTTTTGTTCTCTGGTGTACCCTTTTTTATTTTATTCTTTTTTTTTTTCACTTTCATTCCCTCCACTTGTCCAAGCAGGCTACAGCTAAGCATGGGTATATTTATAAATACAAACATACATATTCACACCCTCACATACATATGTACACAAATACATACTATATTGCATACATATACATACATGTATTTACATATATGTAGACATACATCTAAAACAATATGATTTATATATAATGAAGATTTCTCTCTTGATTCAATCTTCTGACTTTGAGTTTAATGATTACTGGCCCTAATTTTTTTTTTCCTAATGAATTCTACTTCTGATCCTTATTTTAATGTTTGTATCTTTTATTTCCTACTCCTGCTAACCCTTCTACTTTAATTTTATTCCTTAACTTGTCTTGCTATTACTTAATCTTTCTTCATCAATGAATCACTCCCCTATCTTCTCCCTACAACTTTTTCCTTTCTTCTTTAGCCCTTTTTATTAATCTACAGACCCTATCCTATTGGCTTTAATCTAAACACCTTTATGTCCCACTTTATCTTATGCTACCCTTTCCTCCCCTTTTGTCTCTTTCCCATTAATCTACACACTCCTTCTATATCCTATCTTACTCTATTCCCTCTCCCCTTATTTCTTCATAGATTTTGGAGAGTACCATAGCCTTTGTGGTGTCAATACATGCCATATGTGTGTGTGTGTGTGTGTGTGTGTGTGTACACACACACACACACACACACACACACAGAGGTTGAAGAGAGAACCCATACATAGACACACATACACACACAAAGACACAGAGAGAGGTTGAAGGGAGAACCCATACATACACACACACACACACACACACACACACACACACACACACACACACACAGAGAGGTTGAAGAGAGAACCCATTTCCAATGTAAGGTTTTTCAAAACTGCCAACCCTTCTTCCCCATCTAATGCCTATCAGTTCTTCCTCTGCACATCATTTGTATATAAAAATACTTATTATTTTTACCTTTTCTAGAAATTTTTGCTTTTTAGAGTCACATCATACTATGCTCTGGCCTAATCTTTCTTTTGAGCTACAAAATTTAACAATAATTTTCTTTTATGTTTTCCTTATAGGATCTCTTTGAGGTGATGATTGGTGAATCCTTTCTATTTATTTTTTCCCTCATGTTCTATCACTCCAGGACAATTTTCCTTGAATTATTTCTTGCATTATTGTATCAGGGTTCTTCTTTTTTTGGTCACAGCATAGATATATTCTTATTTTTTTCTTTTTGATCTACTTTCCAAATCTATGCTTTTCTTATAAGATGTCAGAGTCTGTTCTATTTTTTCATTCTTTATATTTTATTATTTCTTTGTCTCTTATACATTCACTGGCTCCCCCTGTCCAATTCTAATTTTCAAAGAATTATTTCTTCTTTTAAGACTCTTATCTCCTTTTCTAGTTGGTTAACTTTTTTCTATAATCTTGTTTTTCTTGGAAGGTTTGTTTTATTTTTTCAGTTTTTCTCAATCTTTCTCATTTGATTTTTGAAGTCTGGCTTTTGAGTTCTATAAATTCTTTCTGGGCAGGAAGCCATTTAACATTACTCTTTGGAGTATAAGAGATTTTTTTTTTTCCTTCACTGCCTCCTCTGAAGATGAACCCTGGTCTCCCCTATTCCCATAGTAAGTTTCTATGGTGGGTGTTGTGTCTCTGGCTTCATTTTATCTCTCCCTCTGGCCAAAAATCCCAAACCTCCTGCAAGGGCTGCAGCCAGAAGCTTTCTTGCCCCACTACTTCTGCACTCAGAGGGCATGTGCTTCTTATCCAGAATCTCATCTCAGCAGAATAGTTGGGCCTGGCATTGCTAATCAGGAGAGTCTTCCTGAACTTAGTGCCCTTACTCCCCAAACAGTCATTGACATGTAAGTTCCTGTGATTTGGGCTAAGGCTACCTCCAAACAAGCTAGCCCCAGAGATCACCATTCTGCAGAGGTAGCCTGGAGGGATTGGGGGGAGGAGGGAGAGGAGGTGTTACACTTTATACCAATTAAATCCAGTCTTAGGTTCTTTCTTCAGGTCTTTTCAGATTGTTCCAGGACTCTTTTTTCTGCTTGAAGTCTTATTTTTGCACAGGACTAAGTTTTCTCAGGGGCACAATTTTGTATTGTTTGTGGGGGAAATCTAGAGAGTTTGGAATTTTCAGACCTACTCCACCTATCTTCCCAGAATCCTCCCCTGGCCCCAAACTATCTTCTTATGACATGAAACTACTACCCTTTTCACCATCCTGGCTGCCCTTCTCAAAACACTCTCCAGCTTATCAATTTACTTCTTAAACTATGGCACCCAGAACAGAATATGAGTCAGTTAAAGTGAAACTCACTTGGATCCAAATCAGTTCCAACTGATCTGTAATGAATAGAATCAGCTACTCCCAGAGAAAGAACACTGGGAAGTGAGTATGGACCACAACATAGCACTTCCATTCTTTCTGTTATTGTTTGCTTGCATTTTTGTTTTCCTTCTCAGGTTTTTTTAAACCTTCTTTCTAAATCCAATCTTTCTTGTGCAACAAGATAATTGTATAAATATATATATATATACATATATTGTATCTAACATATGCTTTAACATATTTAACATGTATGGGATTACCTGCCATCTAGGGGAAGGGGTGGAAGGAAGGAGGGGAAAAGCTGAAACAAGTTTTTGCAAGGGTCAATGTTGAAAAATTAACCATGCATAATTTTTGTACATAAAAAGCTATAGTAAAAAAAAGTGATACTCACTTTATAATCTTGAAACTCACTTTATCTTTATAATCTTTTAAGTTATCCCCTTTACATTAAGGTAATTATTTTTATACCCAAGTGAAAGGCTGTGCACAATAGAATTTCATCATCTTAGATTTGCTCTAATGATCAAACCTGCCAAAATCTGTTTTGGATACTGACTCTTGTCACCCACTGTTATAGTTGCCCTCCCAGCTCTGATTTAACTTGCAAATTTTATCAATATAATATTTATGCTTTTGTTTGAACCACTGATAAAAACGGTAGTTGCCACAGGGTCAACAAACATTCTGGAGACACTCTAGCTAGAGATCTCCTGTTATGATGACATTGAAATGTTGTTTTTTTTTGCTTTTTTTTTAAATTTTATTTAATAATAACTTTATATTGACAGAATCCATGCCAGGGTAATTTTTTTTACAACATTATCCCTTGCACTCGCTTCTGTTCCGATTTTTCCCCTCCCTCCCTCCACTCCCTTCCCTAGATGGCAAGCAGTCCTATATATGTTAGATATGTTGCAGTATATCCTAGATACAATATTTGTTTGCAGAACCGAACAGTTCTCTTGTTGCACAGGGAGAATTGGATTCAGAAGGTAAAAATAACCCGGGAAGAAAATCAAAAATGCAAATAGTTCACATTCACTTCCCAGTGTTCTTTCTTTGGGTGTAGTTGCTTCTGTCCATCATTTATCAATTGAAACTCAGGTCTCTTTGTCAAAGAAATCCACTTCCATCAGAATATATCCTCATACAATATCATTGTCGAAGTGTATAATGATCTCCTGCTTCTGCTCATTTCACTTAGCTTAGGCATCAAGCCTCTTTGTATTCCTCCTGCTGGGATGACACTGAAACTTTAACTACTTCTTTGAATCTGGCTGGTCAAAATCATTTCTGAATCCAAATGATTGTATTTTCATCCAAACTAAGTATGTCCACGTTCTCATCAGAAGCAGTATAAGAAACTTTATCAAAGCTTTGCTAAAATCTACATAAACTGAATCCCCAGTATTCCTTTCATTTTCTAATTTAGTAATCCTGTAAAAATGGTTAACGAGATTGGCCTAGCATGACTTCTTTACTTCTTGAAGCCTGGTACTTTGTAATCCCTGCTTCCTTTCTAGGACTCAGTCAAGCTAAATAACTTATAAATTTGCAAATTTTTGACTTCCTCCATTTTTAAAAAATAAAAGATACCTCTCTTTTTCCCAAGATCTCTAAAACATCATTGACAGTGGCTCAGTAAAGACATTGGCCAATTCTTTCAGGATCCAAGGATGTAGGTCATCTAGAACTAGTGAAATGAATTCAGTGAGGGCAGATAGGTATTTTTCTATTATACTGCTACAATCTAATACTGCTACAATCTAGGCTAACAACTCCCAGCTAATTATCCATATTTTATCAATTACCATATAAAGGTCATTTTCCATTAAGAAATGAGACAAAAATGATCAAGCGAATTCAGGTTTTTCCCTAAAAGTCAGAGCTGAATGTCCTCTTAAGGCCTGGGAGGCTTATGGCACAGGAGATAGGAAAAACAGAAGGAATAGGAATAGGAATCTAAGAAGCCCTTCAGGAAATACAAAGCAACAGCATAAAAAGGGCCTTGAAATACTGTGTTGTGAGAGGGTCTCTGGAATCTCTTAGGGATGGTAAAAGGCTGCCCTGCCTCAGAGCAGGTAGAAGAGTGGTGCAGAGATGTGACAGTGAAAGGCAAGAAGGAGCTGCACTAGGGAGGGCCTGAACAAGTCTTTCTGGGACAATGACTTCTCCTTGCCTTAAGTGGTAGGATTTTTTTAAAAGGAATGGGGTGCCTCTATTCCTCTAAGGTAAAGTCTACCACCCAAATAAGTTCACTCAGGTCAGAGCTTGTTTTCAAGCAAAATCTTCCTTTTGCTTGAATCTGGCTCCAGAGCCCTATGTGGCCATGAGCAACTCAAGAGCAATTGATTTCTGAACAATCAATAACATGGCCTTAAGTCTCCTCTTTTATCTCCTCAAAAATAGAAGCCTATCAAATCCCTCAAAGAAGACTTTCTGAAACTCATAAATTCCCAATGAGTTTGTTCCATAACCTTCTGATTCAATATAATAAGGAACAAGTGGTTCCTAATTTGTGGATGCATGGAATCTCGGAAACCACAATATATACACCAAAAACTGTTATTCTGACCTTTCTTTAATTCCCAACAAAATATACAAGATAATTCAATGTAGTAAGCCATAATTGTAGAGTAAATAATGTCTCTCATATAGGCATTATTTTTGAAACATATATAGATAATTGTGATGAATAAGATACAAATTTAAAAGCATTACAAATTCATAAAAGCTTTTTATCACGATGTATTTTCTTTATTGGTGGATGCCAACAGTGTAACATTTTTGTTTTTTTAAAAGAGTCTTAAAACTCAAAAAGGTTCAAAGTCACTGCTAGAACTCATACTACATTCATATTAAATATAATTGTACACAAAATCAGTTATTATTCTGCTTACTTCAGTCATTTAAAGACAATACAGGGATTTTTTTGTTTTTGCAATTTACAGTAGAAATGAAAAAAACTATTAGGCCCTTCTCTCACTTTTTGGGGTCAATCAAAAATCTTAAATAACTTGAAATGATAATGTATCTTCTACAAATAATGAAGCATAAATGAGGACTTCCTGCAAATACCTATTCAATTTCAAGAATTCAATTAAGACTTTACATGAACTGTATGTAAAAGTTTAGCCAATCTATTTATTTTTCTACCTTTTGCAAAACAAAATATTGTCTACTTACTTTTGTATTACATTTTGCAAGCTCAACATCATACCCAGTTCTCCTTTCATCTTTTCTCTGTTAGCCCGGCATTCTGCCAAGTAGCGTAGAGCCTGAAACAGAAACAATTAATTCTTATTTCTAAATTATCCAAATTAATTAATTTACTGCAAAAGGTTCTCTTCCTTATTTAGAAGCTATCTATTAATGTTAATACTATGCTCAATAAACAGTCTGGTTAAGCCACTTTGATTCAAAAGTATTTTTTGGCAACAGTTCTAACATTTCTAGGTGAAAAGATTTAAAAAAATTTTTTTTAATAAATCCATTACTGTCCTCAAGAAGTTTATATTCAACTGGAGCTTGAAGGTTCAACATCTCAACAAATTAGTAAATTCAAGAATTTGAAGAGGAAAAGATACTAATAAAAGTGGAACATCTCTAAAATATGGTAAAAAGGCTAAGTCTTGATATCTAAAAAGTTGAAAAAATATAAAACAAAAACAGGGAGCCAAGATGGAGAAGCAGAGCAGAACAATAATGTGAGCTGAACCCCATCTTCAAACTGCGCCAAACAGAAAATATACTACACAAAATACTGATAAGAAAATCCAATAAAAAAATTATGAATTATTTTTCCTGCCCAGCTCAACATAGGGAGACAGAGGTTTGTTGAACACTGCTGACAGGGTAGCACTTTAGTGCCAAAGGAGAGACCGTGAACTAGAGGATTAAAGAAGTCCCAAATCTATAACAGGACTTTTCCAGACCATTCTGGAGCATCATGATAGGAAAAAGTACTGATCAGCAACTTTGCTGCCCAAAACACAGTAACTAGTCATAGATCCAGAAAGGACTGATTAAGTGGCCCAGTCCTCAAATTACCTATTCCAAAAGTCTCAGACTATAGTTTAAGAGCAAATTCAGAAGCAAGCAACAGCAATAGACCTCTTTAGTCTCCATTCCAGTTTGAAGCCTTGCAGAGAAATAATCAGAGTAGGAAGATCAGATCTAATGGGAACCTGCACTTCTGTGTCTGAACTAATGGATATCACTGCTAACTAATGGTGTCTGAGCTTAACAGTCTACTATTACTTAGACCAAACCCAGCATAGGAATGTGCAGAGTTCAGACCAGGGTACAGCACTCACAGACTTTGCCCTGGATCAGACTGCCTTAGGAACACCATAGGCTTCCAGATCCCCAGCCTCTTTGAGATCCTAGAATAATACAATACGCAATATATCCCCAAAAAGTACGCAAACCAACCCAGGCCTTCCATCTAAAAGGGTGGCAGAGGTAGCTAGATGATGCAATAGATAGAGCACTTGTTCTGGAATCTGGAAAATCCAAGTTCAAATGAGACCTCAGACACTTAACATTTGCTAGCTGGGCAAGACCATGGACAAGTCATTTAACTTCAATTGTGGGATTTAAAAAAAAAAATTGATTCTAATTCCTCTAAAAGTGTGGCAGAGCCGAGTTCTAATAACAAGTCCAAAGTAAGGAAAGAGGTTGGAAGACTGGACAAACAAAAAAAATCTCAATAACAAGCTATTATGATAGCAGAGACCCTCAAGACACAAATAGAAGAGAATTACTCCAAAGCCTCTACAAGTAATTCCTCAGAGAAATGCATAGCTTGGGCACAAATTCAAATAGAATTCTTAAAAAACATGAAGAGTCTAAAAAAAAAAATTTTTTTTTTTTACTGTTTTTATAAATGAAATGAGAGTGAGGAAAACTTTGGAAAGGAAATGGTTATAGAAGAAGGAATTGGAAGGGGTATTAACACTTTAGCCCAAACAACAAACTCCCTGAAAATTACAATGGACAGAACAGAAACTAAAGTCTCCATGAGACAACAAGAATTATATTAAATTTAAAAAAAAAAATGCCGGGGGGTACGAGGGGGAAAGTGGGGGGGAGGGGGGAGAGAGGGAATCAGGGGGAGAAGGGGGAGGAGAATGTTATTTCATACCAAAAACAAGTGACCTGGAAAAGAGATTTGGGAGAAAAATGTAAGAATCATTGTACTTTCTGAAAACCATAACAACAAAAAAAGACCTTAGACATCCTATTTAAAGAACTCTTAAAAAGAAAACCACCCAAATCTCTTAGAACCAGAAGGTAAAGTATAAATATAAAGAATCCATCAGTTATCTCCTGAAATAA
Source organism: Antechinus flavipes (assembly GCF_016432865.1). Taxonomy (NCBI): domain Eukaryota; kingdom Metazoa; phylum Chordata; class Mammalia; order Dasyuromorphia; family Dasyuridae; genus Antechinus; species Antechinus flavipes. The sequence continues at coordinate 456,921,864 of NC_067398.1, read as the reverse complement.
ATCCCAAAACAAAAACTCTCAGCAACATTGCAGCCAAAATCCAGAGCTTCCATTCCAAAGAAAAAATACTATAAGCAGCCCACAAAAAAAAATTCAATATCAAACAATTATAGTCAATCTCAATCTCTGTCTCTCCTTCCCTTCCTCCTTTCTTCCCTCTCCCCAACCCTTCTCCTCCTTTCTTCCCTCTCCCTCTCTCTCTCACATCCACACACACAATTCAGTAGTTACTATTTTAAAGGATATAGGTTGGAATATCATATTCTAAAAAGGCTTATAGTCAAGACTTACCCAGTGAAATTGAGTATAATGCTATGGGGAGAAAATATACCCTTAATGAAACAGAGGGCTTCCAAGCATTCCTGAAAAAAAAGACCAGAGTTGTGGAGTAATTCTGAAGTTCAAATACAAGAGTGACTAAATACAAAAAGGGGAATATGAATAAATAACTATAAAAGGACAAAACAAAGAAAAACTAATTATATTCAAATATGGGTAGATGACATTCTCCCTGAACCCTCATCATCAGAGGTCACAGAGGGAATCTAATTAGACAAGATTTGGAAGTGATTCTGTTGTATCTTGACAACTTTTTAAAAAAGAAAGAAAAGAGAGAAGAATATACTGAGGGTGTAGGTAAGGGGGAAAGGAATCAGAAAGAATGTTAGGGAAAATTACTTCACATAAAAGGGGTACATAAGTAGACATTTATATAAACAAGGAGGAGAGTGTAGGGAAGGGGCCAACAATTAAATCTCATTCTCAATTGAAACAACCAAAAGAAGGAATGTGCATGTGAGGTGCACATACACAGACTTGGGTACAGAAACACACTTCATTCATTCAATAGGTTATGGCACATAGATGGGACAGACTACTATTATGCTATAAAAAAACAATGAAAGTGAAAGTAAAAGATGGGAATCTGAAAGGATGTCCATCAGTAGAGAGTAGCTGAACAAGTCATGGTACATAAATGGGATAAAATACTATTGTGCTACAAAAAATAACAAAGGAGATGGTTTCAGAGAAATCTAGGAAGAATTGTATGAACTGTTGCACAATTAACAAAATCAGAAAAACCATTTATGCAAAGACAATAAAGTAAAACCAACTTTTAAAGAATTAGTAACTCTGATCATTATAATGACCAACTATATGTGTTTGTAATAAAGATTTTGTTTTCCTTTCATTATCAAATTTACAGGGAGTATGGGGAGAGGATGGAGAGGGAGAAAAGACAGATCTTTGCTGATTGAAAAAATAATTTTTTTTTTAAAGATAAAGACACCAAAAACTAATGTTAAAAAAAATTATAAACTAATTACTTCTCTTTTATGTTTAATTGACTAAAATTTAATGGGGTTTTTCTTCCCCCACAAGCTTTGGAGAGAAAATGATGGAATAAGCCTGCAAACAAACTGATTTTATGTACAGCGCAGTTATTGCCTTGGCAACAGACTATGGTGAGTATAACATAGTGAGGAGTCAAGGATTTTTCCTAGATTGAGAGACCTGGAGAAATGTTGTTGATATCTACTGTAACAGGCAAGGTTGGGGGAGGGGTGGTGTCCACAGGATTAAGAGGGAAAGATAAGTTCCAATTTGGACACAATGCATTTTAGATGTATATTGAATCGAATTCAAGATGTCTAAAGGGCAAGTTGGAGATGGCAAGCCTGAAGTTCAACAGGGCAAGACAAGTAGATAAGTACAGCAAAAGTGGTGTTATCTAATACTTGCCAGTGGAACAGCTAAAAACAGAAAATTCTAATCCACTCTCAAGACAAATAATCTTACTAATCTTACAAGTTAAGAGTTCTACAGCTGAAGGTACCCTAGAAAAGGAAATTCATCTTAATTAACAAACACTTCTTATGCACTTGCTCTATTTAAAGATTTGTACCAGCTGCTGGGGCTGAGAGTAGAAGTGTTACAATGAATACAGTCTTTCCCTTTTAGAATGAAAAAAAAAAATTTCAAGTAAAATGACTGCAGAACAGTTATGAAACAACCAACCAACAAGTACACAGTAATACAAACTGAATTGAACACTGTAAACAAATGTTAAGATAAAACATGTACCATAAAGAGTTAAATCTAATTTTACTATACTTAATGATAAATTCTCTCAAAGTTATCATTACTTTCTCATAAATTTTAAAAAGAATTTTTGGTTTTTAATACTTCCATTTTGGTCCATATTTTATCTTTCCTGACCTCTCTCCAGCGTTTAACATTTCTAACTACCTGCTGCTCCTCCTCTGAAACACTCTGTTCTATCTGGTTTTTCATGATCTTATTCTCTACAGGTTCTCTGACAAGAAAAACCAATCCTTTTTAGTCTCCATTGTTCAACCATTATTTTTGGCTTACTGACCTTAAATGAGTATATCTCAAGACTGACTTAGGGTGGAGCCAAGATGTGGAAAAAAGACAGGAACGTGTCCGAGTTCTCCCTAAACCCTTTAAAGAGTGAAAGATTTTCAAACCAAAAACAAGTAAAAAGGTCAGCAAGAAACACCCGTTGTACCAGGGTTAAAGTGAAACACAGACCAGGTCTGAGCAAATCTGGAGCACACCTTCAGAGTGATAATCACCAGAGGCAGCTAATCAGAATCTAAGAACAAATCTAAGACCATAGATAGTAAGAGGGTTAAATAACTGATCAGAAAAACAGGATCCTGTGTTTTGTCTTGTGGCTGCAGTAGAGAAGGGACCCTCAATATAGTTCCAGGGCAAAAAAGAATATTTGTGGTAACTCACAGGCCAGGACAGTAGTAAACATACCTGTCCTTACATCATATCACCTTGGAAGTTCTGAAAACTAACATGTTTCTAGATGTATCTTTTTTTTTGAAAAAATCCCTGAAGCTTGAGACAATGTACCCTACCCTGGAAACAGAGCCCCGTTTTAGCAAAAAGTTAAAAGTCAAAAAATAAACTGGAAAAATGAGCAAATGCCAGAAAATATTCTAACCATAACAATTTACCATGGTTAACAAGGAAGATCAAAACACAACTTCAGAAGACTAAAACAAAGTAAAAACTCTAATATTCAAAACATTCAAGAAAAATATAAATTGGTCTCAGGCCACAGAACTCAAAAAAGAATTTGAAAATGAAGAGAAATAAAGGAAAAATTAGGAAGAGAAATAAGAATAATGCAAAAAAAAAATCATGAAAAAAATGAGTCAACAGCATGGTAAAGGAGGCATAAAAATAGTAGTTAAAATAATTCCTAAAAAAACACACTAGCCAAATGGCAAAATTACAAAAATCTATTAAGAACAACGCCTTAAGAAGCAGAGTGGGTCAAATGGAAAAAGAGGCACAAAAATTCACTGAAGGAAAAAACTCCTTCAATGGAATTGGTCAAATGGAAAAGGAGACACAAAAGGGGATAAGAGAAGGGGAATAGGGTGATAAAAAGGATGGCAACTTGGATGAGAACAGTCAGAAACAAAACATTTCTGAAGGATAAAGTAAAAAAAAAAAAAGAGAGACTAGAAAGAATAGAGGGAAATAAAGCTGGTAATCATAAGTAGGAAAAAATTTTGAAGCAAGTTTCTCTGGTAAAGGACTCATGTCTCAAATATACAAACTAGTCAAATTTATAAAAATAAGAGTCATTCCCAAAAATGATAAAATGATCAAAAGACATTTTCAGATGCTATCTATAGCCATATGAAGAAAAATGTTTTAAATCCCTGAAGAAATGCAAATTAAAACAATATTGAGATACTTCCCTCATACTTATAAGATTGACTAACTGGACAAAAAAGGAAAATGACAACTATTAAAGGGAATGTGGGAAAAATGAGACATTAGTTCCCTGTTGGTGGAAATATGAATTGACTCAATCATTACGTAGAACAATTTGGAACTATGCCCAAAGGGTTTTTGTAAACTCTTTGACTCAAAAATACTACTACTAGATCTACATCCCAAGAGATTAAAAAACAATATACATACATATATATATATATATATATATATATATATATATTTACAGCAGGTCTTTTCTGGAGATAAAGAATTGGAAATTGAGGGAATAGCTGAACAATTTGTGTTACACTAATTCTGTTGTGATGGAATACTATATATTAGAAATCAATGAGCAAGATGCTTTCACAAAAACACTTACATGAACTGATTCATCAAAGTGAAATTAATAGAACTAGGAGAAGATTATACACAGTAACAGCAATAATCAACTGTGAATGAAAACTATTTTCAACAATAAAAGATCCAAGACAATTCAGGACTTGTGATTAAAAAAAAAAAAATTGCTATCCATCTCCAGAAAAAGAACTGATGGAGCCTGAAAATATATACATAGCATACTTTTTAAAAAATCTTTATTTTCTTGGAGTTTTGGGGGGGAGGGATGAGTCTATATGTATTCTTTTAAAACATGACTAATAGAAAACTTCTGCATGACTACACATATATAATCTATAGTAAACTGTTTGCCTTCTCAATGATGGGGAAGAGGAGAGAGGGGAAGAGAATTTAAAATTCTTTTAATCAAAAGAGTCTATCTTGGGCCTACCCATATATTAACTCCCTGTTCTGTTGTGGGCATTATCACCCACTCAGTATGTTGTTCCTAACTCCTCCATCTTCCTAAGCCTGCTTACCCATCAACTGTCAACTACTTTGATTCCATCTTCACAACCTATCTAGCATCCATAATCTTCTCTCCATTTACATAGCAACCAACTCAGTTCAAGCCCTTGTCTACCTGATGGATTGTTAGAATAGTTTTCTAATTGGTTTTTTAGTCTCTAGGTTTTCCTCTCCAATTCATCTTTCACACAAGTATTGAATTGATATTACTAAAGCACAACTGTGTTCATGTTATTCCATTGCTTAATGTTCCATTCTGCCTCCAAGACAAAATATAAATTCTTCTATTTGAATCTTTTACAACATAGCTCTAATCTGCCTTTCCAGATTTAATATATACTCATCCAACTCTCTTCTGCTCAGATATCCACTTCAATTTCTGATAAAACATTTTGAGAAGGACTTACAGAATCCATGGCTTCCTTCCAAGGTCAACTTAAGCATTACCTCCAACATGAATGAAACTTCTTCTGATCTCTGCTAACAAACTACTTTATATATATTTTTAGTTTTAATGTTCAGGTACAAACTGTTTTCTCCAATAGTATGTAAACTCCTGCAGCATAAGTACTGTTTTGTTCACTTTCATCTTTGCATTGTTAACACCTAACAATATCTGAAACTCAGCATTTGTTGAGGTGTGCTACAATGTGAGAATTTCTCTCATGGTAATTGTACCCATATTTGAAAAATTCCTCCTTCCTATCTATACCTTGCTCCTCCCAGGAACATTAATAAATGTTTGCTGAAGTTCAATAAAGAACAATGACATGCTGGAAAGCATCGAAAGAAGGGCAACCAATTAGCTCAAGAACGCAACGCCATATGAATCAATATCCATTGAAGAAACTGAGTATGTTTAGCAGAAAGAAACAGTAACTCCGGGTATCTGCAGGGCTTTCATGAAGAAAACTGGGTTAGAGATGTTCTTGACTTTAGAAAAAACTGGGAGCAACATGTAGACACTGTAGAGAGGATGATTTAGACTAGTTTAAAAAAAAAACTCCAGGACTCAAGGTGCCAAAGCCAAATGAGGAACCTCATCTCTCACTTCCCAAAGGGCTTTGAGCCACAAAACTCACTCTCAGCTGTAAGGGTCAGGTTGGAAAAGACAGCCTCTGGGATTCCTTTTGTGTGCCAGGTCAAATAGTGTCAAAGGCAATGGGTAAAGATGTGGTTTAGGATGAAAGCACAGGAAACTGGGGAAGTAAATCAATAAAATAAAAAAAAAAAAATCCAGTTTCAGATTCAGAAAATAAACCATTAAGAAACAATATGATTCACTCAGCAATTGGTGAGCTCCAACTTCTTAATTGAATAGGGGTTTTTTTAATAATGCAATGCAAAGTTGCATAAAACACATACACAGTAAAAGTATTTTTCACTGTGCTACATTACTTATAAAAATTAGTAACAAAGTTCTACTTTGCCAAACATCACATGAAACTGAAACTCAGCATTTGTTGAGGTGTGCTACAATGTCAGAATTTCTCTCGTGGTAATTGTACCCATATTTGAAAAATTCCTCCTTCCTATCTATACCTTTCTCCTCCCAGGAATTCTACAAGTTATTCAAAGACAAGGCTATTTGTGTTCCAGTACAAAATGTGGTTTAAATGATCTGGCATCTAGCAATATCAAGAAACATCAGGTTTGGATTCATAAAATTATGAAGAACCTATATCAAAGTGTTTCCGAAAATCTAAGTAACTATGTGTTGTACATTAAAACTTAATTTATACTAGAAAACTAAATGGAAAGATTAGAATATTCAAGTACAAAGAAGTATAATCACTCTCATATTCAGAATGAAATTAAATTAACAAGATATACTATTCTGACACGAAGATTTTCCAAGTTGTTTTGATATGTGAAAATCCACTCAAGCAAAATGTTTGGCTGGCAGTCAGATCCGGTGTTTTTATATACATCCTCTCCTTAAGCAGAATGTAAAACAGCTCTCTGTTAGGTAGATCTACTCCATTTTCTCTGAGTAGCTGCTGACATCTGAGGCCTACTATCATCATTAATCTTCCCTATTAAAATTTTCTTCTGAATTTTGGGAAAGAGGCAGGAAAAGATATAATAAGATGACATAATGGCCTTCCATAAAACATATTAACAAAAACTATCACTCCAAAATTCTAGTATTAAAAAAGAGAATTTTAAAAACTTTAGCAAGTCTGAGTAAAAATGCAAATTTGGCAGCCTGAACAGTTATGAGATCAAAAAAGTCAAAGATTTTAATGTTTAACTTAATTTTAAAATTGTCAATATACAGTCTTCTTCTTTGGCTTCTAAGATCAGATACATTTTTGGTTCTCCTACTTTTCCAGTTTCTCCTCTTACTGACTCCTCATGGTCCTCTAGCTTTTCCGAAAATCCTCTCTAAGGCTGGTGTAACTTTGGTCTTCTTTTCTTTCTTCTTTTCTCTCTATACTCTCTCTTTCTTGATTATTCCTTTCATTTTCATAACTTCTATTATCATCCCTCATAGATAACTCTCATATGTCTATCATCACTGAATCCCAACTTGTCCTATATTTCCAATATCTATTCTAGATAAAAACAGCAGATCACAATCAAAATATGTAATACCAAATTAGTCAACTTTCCTACTTCCACTTTATCAGAAAAGTGTTTTTTTTATTTTTATTAATGGCATCCCAAGCTTCCCAGTTACCAAAGCCCAAAATACTGGAGGAGTTAGCTTTAACTCCTATTTCTTCCTTCCCCACAGATCCAAATCTATTGTTCATATTTTCTCTCTTGGGCATTTGGCCTCTTTTTTTCCCCCCACTCCTACAGCCACCACTCAATTTTTGTTCCCTACAGAGTACTTTACATTTCCTAATTGTCTTCCCAATTACAATCTAATTAGGTCTCCCTTCAATTTAGAATCTACATCACTTCAACCATCTAGCAAAGTCCTTCCCTTCCTACAAGGCCAAAGTCAAATGCCAATTTCTCCATGAAGTCTTTCTTGATGCCCCACCAGAGCAAAAATTTCTCCCTACTCGATTTTCCCTAATCTACTCTTTGCACTTACTCTAAGTATATCAGTTAATCTGAAGATTTGCCACTTCTTGAACTGTTAATGAAAAAGCAGGACCTGTGATATTCTTCTTTATGTTCCTTAAACCTAGCACTACCTTAGACATAGTGGACAAGTATTTATTTGTTGATGTGAAATGTCATTTTCACTGTTTAAAATAAAAACTTCCCTGTCCATTGATATTTTATTCAACATTTATTAGCATCTATATGTATAATGCATTGTGCTAAGAAGAAGATATGAAACACAGTTCTGACCTGAAGAACTTTATAATCTAATACTTGCCTAATAAAGCGGAGTCTCCTCTTTTAGCTTTTTCATAGGACTTTGAAAAATGTCAACATTAAATGTTGACAAGAAGGGAGAAGTGTTAAAAAGAAGGCATTCACAAATATTTAATGAAAGTAGCATTTAGGCAAGTTTAGAATTATGAAATAGTTTCTGTTCTGCTGAAAAGAGCATTTAACTTTATATGACCTTGCTATTAAGATTAAAGTATCAATCATTTCAAAAACTTGACCAAACCCATATCTCCCTATAAAAACCTATGATATTACATGCTAATTTTAGTATCTTGGTCTGCTGTTCCTTTTTTTAAAACACACCAAGGTCAAGGGTAATACAACTTCACTAGGAGGACTTCATAATTTGTCTCACTTTTATCAAAGCTTGAAAACCTTAAGTAAGCACACTTCAAGGGATTATTTTCATATTTATATTATAACACAGCAGAACAAAAAATTTCGAGACTAATTACTTATTCCATATATAATATACTTATTTCATTTTTTTATTAGGTTTTTTTTTCTTTCTTTTTTTTTTTTAACAACCCTGAAAATCCAGTGCTTCTCAGTTCTAATGGGATCTGATAAGTATATCTTATTTTACACACACAGCAAATTTTACACATACAGTCTTCAATACTGATGACATATAAAGAGGAGACAGTAAATTAAAACCCAAAGAGATGCCAAATTCTTATTTTAGTTTCAAGGTTCTTTCCAAAAATGACTTTACTCCTCCCTAAAGGGAGAAGTCAACAGGAATAGAAGAAACAAAACAAACAGCAGAAAAATTAAACAGCGGATTAATGTTTTATTTTTTAAAAAATAGTATTTTAGATACTTTTAAAATTTTTATTTTGCTAAAGGATATACTTCTCTTTCTCTGGAATTCTTTCCCTTCTTTTCTCTGCCTCCTGGCTTCTCTACTTTACTTCAGATAGCAACTAAAATTTTAGCTTTTACAACAATGGCCTTCCAAATCCACTATGTAATCTGATCATCTGAGATTATCTCCAATTTATCCTATATATGCCTTGTGTGTACAGTATTGACATGTTACTTCCCCCATTAAATTGAGAGCTCCATGAAAGCAAGGGCTGCTTTTAGCTATTTATTTTCAGTGCTTAGCACAGGGAGGAACAATTTTAAGTACTTAATAAATTTTCCTTTATCAATGTTTAATAAGATGTTGATCTCAAAAATGCATAAAATTTCAAAGTATTTTATTTTATTCATAAGAATCCATTATATAAAAAGAGCAGAAGTTTCAACCAATAGATATGGTTTCTCTAAACCACAATATACCACTTTCAAAAAACTGTATTTTATAACCCAGCTATAGAGCCTCATATTTCAACAAAGGCGCTTCAAATTACCAACCTGAATAGCTTAAAAGGAGGATGATTTTATTGCCTTCCTACTTATGACAAAAACAGAAGAATAATTTGTCAAATATTAGGGTCTGTGCTATAAATGTGAACGATAATTAATGAAAAAAGTAAACTACTTCAAACAGAGTGAAATCAAAGTGCCCCAAAGACAATACTATCATTGCTTACAACGTGCTTTCTAGGGCACTTTTGCCATGGTAATACAGTGCAAAACCAATATTACATATAAAATCATAAAACTCAACAAAATAGATTTCAGCACTTAAGAGAATTTTTTAAATGTGGTTTTAAGTTGGTTTAATACATATATTTATTTATTTATTGGTGGGGAAGGTGGACAGCTTATGTCTTCACTGATGTAGAGAACCCCTACTAAAGCAATGGTAGGTAAATCTGCTGGCAATTTTTAGCATGACTGAAGATGGTGGCACTAACCTAATTAGTAGTTACCAGTGTATTCTCTATTCATAGTAAAAACAAATGCCAATTTCACTTAAGCATGTCCTACATCAGGGCTTCTTAAATTTTTTTCTACTCAAAACTTCTTTCCATCCAAGAAATTTTTATACAATCCCATCTTGAATCTGAACTGAGGTGTTTCTGGAGCATTCAAGCATATACAGTGCAAAGTATTCATTCATGCTGTGGTTTTAGAATCAAGGCTACAGTGAAGTCTCCCAACATAATACAGGCAAGCACTTCCAGAAAGATCTTGAATTCATTATATGTTTGATTTTGAATTCATCATATGTTTGATTTTGAATTAATTTCTGGTCACTGCATTCAGAATTGGTTCATCATGTGGCTACATTTTTGATGACCACCACATTGAGTTATATAACCATGATGGGTTGCGACCCAGTTTAAGAAGTTCTAGATGAAGCAATAAAAGTTTAATTTTAGCAAATCTAAATCTTGATTATATCTTTTAAATATCCTGTGTACTGAAATGTGTGGTATGCATAAAGCTGAAGACTGAGGAACAGCCATTTCTGGGAAAAATAATTTATGATTTTCATGGACTTCTCCCTCCTCCTTCTCCCTCCGTCCCCCCCCAAAGAACAACTGATAAACTACTGTTACCTTAGACATGAGTATTTGGCAGATATGCTTTTGAAAATGACTGAAGTGATCCTACTACTTTCAGGAAAACAACCAGCAATCTTTAATGCCAATGATGAAATTTGACTTTTCAAGCAAAAATTAGAATTTTGGAAAACTTGTATCCCTCCCCTGAGTTTAAAAAGCTTCCCAGACTTTAAAAAACAAACTTGTCAAATGGTGATAATAGCATGTATTTTTCATATTGTATAATCAAATATGTAAAACATATAGAATTCTACATTAACAGTAAACCAAATGACCATGCATGACATTATAAAATCATGCATGAGTAGAAGATCCATTCAGCACAAGACAGACCAATGGATTTTCATTGAAAACACACACACACACACACACACACACACACACACACACACACACACTTCATTGATATGATTTCAGATTCCATATTGTAACTATCCCTTAAGAAACTACCACCTGCAGAGTGGTCAAAGAATCTGAACACAAGTTTTCAAAACAAGAATTATAAACCATAAACAATCATATCAAAAAATTCTCAAAATTACTAATAAAGGAAATACAAACTAAAACAACTCTCACATTTTACCTCATAGCCATCAGATTGGAAAAGATGACAAAAGAGAGAAAGTGTTGGAAGAACTGTAGAAAGAGAAAAATATAAATGAAAAAACACTAAAAGCTACTTGAACTCAAAATAGGCAATTATTAGTAGTTCCAAAGGATAAATGATATAATATATTTCCTTTTTTCTTAAAAAAGAATGGCAGAGAGGACTACAGATGCCTTTTTACTCATCATTTTCTTTGAAACAAGGAAGCATAGGAAAGGGGAAGATTCCAGGGAGTATCTATATCTTAAAAAGCAAAAGGTATCAATAAAATTTAAATTTCAGGGAGTTAACAGCAGACTATACCACAAGCTGATGTTAGTCCTAAAATTACTACCCCTTCTGCTTCCACAGCATGTGTTCTTTTATGTTGCCCCTTTCAAACCTGTTACTATGGTCAGTATGTATTCTATATTCTCTCCCAAAAAAGGCTCTAACAGTAATACTCTTTTCTTTTCATCATTAACAAAGGAAAACTTAAAAGCAACTAATTATGTATGTCTACGTATTAATAGCTTAACATTATTACATGTCAGATCTTGTTCTTACAAATTTTTAGCAATTGCTCAAATTCTCTTATTATGGAAATTTGTTCTAGTTGCTAATTTAAAAAAAAAGGATGATAAATTAGGTGGTTAGAAATATTTTTGCTAGATTTTTTTCTTATAATTGCATTTGATCTTATAACCAAGAGGCAGTATGATATTAAAATTAAAAGCAGGTCTGGGTGAGTCAGACACATAGAGGCTGTGACACCTTGGCCCAAGTGGCAAGTTCTCAAACAACTATTTAAGATTATAAATTGCAGAGAAGGGACTAAATCTGCATTGATAAAGGGAATTTCCTCCATAAGGGTTTCTTACCAGATGAAATCACAAATCCAATTTAAACAGGCATACATATGCATATGCATACATACACACACACACACACACATACACACACACAAAACTACTGGCAATATTTAAAAAGATAGAAATCTAAGTTTTTTTCTTAGAAGAAACGTATCTCTTTATCCATGGCAGTATTATACTTCTAAATACTTAAGATACAATTTTTTTGTCTTAAGTCTGTGATTTCACCAATTTCAGAAACACCCAATGTAGAAACTAATGCAGATTAGTCAAATCACTCTAAATGAAAACCTTCAAGAATCACCTAGAACACTTACAAGAGGAAAGGTGATTTGACTCCAGTCTCCCAACAAGTATATGTCAGATGTAGGACTGAAACTTCTTTAAGCCAGAGATGCCTTGATATCCATTAGGCCAAGGCTTCTTACAAATTTTTTCCACTCGAGAACCCTTTACACCTGAGAAATGTTTACACAACCCAGTATATAAAATAGATATACAAATCAAACATTTACTAACAATAAATCATAATTTCCTGATTCCCACATTCAGTAACTAGATTCTATATGAAGTAGAGAACCACAGTTTAAGAAAGGCCATGGAACAAAAGGTTTGGCAATTGTCAATGCTGTAAAATTACCCATATATATAATTTGTAAATAATAGGCTATTAAAAAAATAAAAATAAAAATAAATTGGGAAAAAAAAAAAAAAAAGCCATACTGCCTCTCTCAGAGAGGATGGGTTTTTATTTAATCAGCCCTTTGTTTATATGAATAGAATTTTTTTTTTTTACCATAGGCCAAAAAGCTAGGGGGAAAAGCCTTCACAAATTTTTATTTAACAAAAAAAAACAGAAACAATCAAGAATTCTAAGACAGAAAGCAGAATGGGAAAACCAGACAACTATGCACCTCTGAGCTATATAATCAATAAGGTGACAGCTTCCAACTATAGTAAATCACAAGCTCAGACATGCTCATAAGTGTTCAATATCAAATAGAAAAAAATTTTTTATCTGTACTGTACCTCCAAATGAGGTCAACCAAGAATTAACTCTACTGCCTTTTTCAAGGGGATATTTATCTTTCTCAAAAGAACTAAAAAAAAAAAAAAAAAGAAAAAGAAAAAGGACAGACCATCTTAATGACAAAAAAACTGTACTGAGCCAAAAACACAAGCAAATGGATTCGATGAACACAAGCAAATGGATTTACAGGATAAATAAAATTTCAAGAGGGAAGAATAGATATACAAAGTCTCCTGAAGGAAAAAGCTAACCTAAAATTTATAACATTTAACAAGCATTAAGGTATCACTTACTAGCAAAGCTGAGTGGACAACAGGAGGATTGGGGTGATCCATAAACAAAATGAGGCCCGGCAGACATCCTTGATCCTGGACAATGGCTCGTCTATTTAGCGGATCTGCTGCAAGATCCCGAAGCTGGTTAACCACCGAAAGTGCATCAGGCTCATCATTCATGGTGACAGAACTCATCTTCTATGCCATATGAAGAAATAATGTCTTTTTCTTTTTAATTCTGTTGAGAAAAATAGTTTAATTAGTATCACAGGTTAATGATTTAAATCTCCTAGAGTACAGCATAGAACCTAAAAAGCTAAAAGCTGAATTAAATTTATATAAAGAAGGGGATCCTGGGCTATCTTGAGAAGCATCTACCCAGTACTCATGAGGCACAAGTTCCCCTTGTCCTGCTCAGATCACATCTCTGGAACAGCATATTCAATTGTGAGAGTCACATTTTAGTTGATAAATTGGGCAGCAGAAAAGGAAATATACTAGAATTATAAGAAATCCAAAAGTTTTATCATATGAAAAGTGGTTTAAAGGAATAGGGAAGATGTTGGCTAGAAGACAAAATCACAGGATCACAGCTTTAAAGGTGGATGGGACCTTTAAATATTATCAAGTCCAACACTTTCATTTCAGTTTTCATCAGACAGTTGAAGGACTGTGATACAAGAGAAGGATTAAACTTGTTCTAATTGAATCTGATAAGCAAAAGTGGAGGAGAAAGTAAAAGCTGCAGGAAGCAAATTTGGCTTGATAGAGACTGGTAGATTTTGGTGCAATATAATAATATTATCTCCCAGCCACCAAACCATGTTTGTAGTCTCAGTTCCACAAATTAATAAATTGCGTAAAAACAAATATTTTTTAAAGGATTTAATTTCTTTGAATTTCATCATTTAACTTAATCCCTTCATATTATAGTTAGGTTATTCTAATTAGGAAATATTTGTTTAGAAGAATGAAACTCAAGTAGGTAGACAATATATAAAAATTCTATTCATATCCAAAGTTCAAAAACAAACCAACTTTCTCTTGCGGATAACCTGAGTTCTTACTGTTTAGTGGATGTTCTCCAATTTGATGAAAAAATAATATGGGCCATTTATTTATTTTGGAACAAAAAAAAAGATGTTAGTGATCACTTGACCTTGAAAAGTTGTATCAATCTTTTAAAAACTTTTAAAACAAGAGCCAAATTTTTAAAGAGCAAGTTCTCAACTGTACTGAATTTTTGTAAATGTATCTATTCCTAAGTCACCATGCTCAAAAAAAAAAAAAAAAATCCTCCTCCCTTTTTAGCTAATCTGGTTCTCACACAGAAACAATTTCTCTCTGGTTTTCAGCTTTGGTTAAAGCCAACAGAACCTGTGCTAAAACAATACTATCTTGAAGAATCTAGACTCACTTTTGCACATAAATCAAGTATCACTGCTATACTAATTTGTATTGATAAGGAACATAGTAATGAGATTATCTATGGGAATAACATTAGTATTTGCATTGCACCTTAGTTTGCAAGCTACCTCACAATTACTGTCTAATTTGATATAAATCTATATTATTTTCTCTAAAATGTACATACACCTACGTTTATAAAGAAGATATTCTTTGCCTCAATTGCTACCCAGCCTTAATCACCGAATGGGTTCAGTATCAGTCAAACTGAGATCTGTTGAAGAACTTGGCTTAAAAAGACCAAGTCTCTCATTGCATGCTGAGCCATCTCCAGTCATCTTGATCTATATCTGGGCCACTGGACCCAGATGGCTCTGGAAGGGAAAGTGAGGCAGGTGACCTTGCACAATCCTCCCTCACTTAAAACCAATTCACTTGCATGTCATGGCACCACCTCCCTGATGTCATGGTCCTCTTTGAGAATTGCAGAACAACCAACCACAATAGCATTGACTTCTTATTTATTTGTCAATGTTGCAGTTTCAAGAAAGTCTCAAACTCATACAATGTTGAGTTGGAAGGGACCTACCTCAGAAGCCACCTAGTTCAACCATAGTCTAAACAAAAATCTCCTCTACACTATACATATCAAGTAGTCAATTCAGCATCAGCAGTAAAACTCCTTTTAGATAACTTCAATTGTTAAATAAGTTGTTTGTTTTCTTAAAAACCATATTTAAAAAAAAAAAAAGGTATAAACAGGCCACAAAATGAATGATTAATGGAATGTTTTTCCTTCTGGTTGTCTTTATTATTGGCTAGTTACACACTTTTCCCTATGAGGATAATAAATTGCTCATGCAAGCATGTGTATTACACATGTATAAGACCTATGAAAAAAGAAGCCAGATAAGTGACCCAACTCAGATATCTATCTGAGAACTAGGTACGCTATCAGTAACAGGACTTTCTGTACCCTATTAGACTTGATTTCTCCCTTAGCGCTTTTCTATCTAAAGGGAGCCTTAGGGGAAAAAACATTCTTGTAGTGTTTCATGATATCTCTTCCTCAAATGCTCTTAAACCATAGCTACTGGCTCCTTCCACACCAAATGGGAGAAGCAATATAATTAGGTTTCAGAACAGCCAATCAGTCAAATACCTAAGTCAGATACTCATTGCTCAAACATATTGAGGGTCTTCTCTAGGCTATGTGCTTAGCTGTGGGCAGAATAAAAGCAGCAGCAAATTCCCAATATAACAGGAAAAAAAGGGGTTGTGACTTATCAAGTATTAAAAAGACCAACAACCCTGATACACACTTCCATTTTTCTTGAAATGAGATAGAAGATAGACTTTTAAGCAGCTTTAACACAAAATAAAATATCTTTCTTCAAAAGTTGGAGGAAAATATATGAATATTCTAACAAATGAAAACATGTAATTTCAAAACAGTACCTTTGTACATAATAGCTTACTCTAGTATTCCTAGAGCTGAATCAAGTTCAGATCAGGAAAAAACTCAGAAATAGATTCTATAAAGCAATCTACCAGGAAACCAGGGCCTACCCAGTAAAGGCATCTTACTTTGTGTATGCTTGCCGTGGGAATAATAATCAAACTAATGTTACCAATATAGTTACAAAAAAAACTGTGCCAATTTATTGTCCTATAACAGCATTCACATTCACAGACTCTTAGGCCAAAACTTCCTTCTCTGTTCCACTTTCCTTTAAGTGTCATACCGCCCTATTAAAAAGTAAATTCATTAAGAAAAAAAATTACCCATCAGATCTATGGATAAGAGCAGAGATCAAGACCAAACAAGAAAAAGAAATGATACACAAGAAATAAAATGAACAATGTTTATTACATGAAATTAAAAGTTTTACTGCAAATAAAACCAACAAATAATCAAAATCAATGTAGCTAAAACTAGAAGAGAAGCAAATAAAGGGGAAAATCTTTGCATTAAGTTTCTCTGATAAAAGTTTAATTCCTAAGACATTTAGGGAACCAAATTAAATTTTAAAAATAAAAGCTATTCTTCAATTGATAAATGGTCCAAGGATATAAACAGGTGGTTTTTAGAGTAAGAAATCCCAGCTATCAATAGACATATGAAAAATATTCTAAATCACTAATAAAAGAAATGTAAATTAAAACAAGCCTAAGTTTCATATCTCAGATACATCAAACTGGCAAATGTGATTAAAAAATATTAGTGACAAATGCTAAAAGAACTTTGAGAAAACAGGTATACTAATATAATTCCAGTATTTGTTACTGGAATGATTAGTTTAGCCATTCTGAAAGCAATCTATAACAACGTTAGGAAAACAACTCTCATTAATTATCCAAATAGTTTGGTTTTTCATATAAATTGCATCAACCTTACATTAATCCCCAAAGATGAATTCATTAGTTTTAGAAGTTTAAAAAAAAATGGTTTTGGCTCCTTCCTATTTTGAAATCCCCATGTTGTACCTTTCAAGTAAGTTTTAAAAGGATAAGAGTGTGATATCTTTATGACCTTTCCTCATTTTTCTTAAGATAACTCAGTTTCAAATAGAATAGAGAACTGTGAGATAGATACTTGATCATTTCATCAGGTCCCCGGACCCCATTATCATCTCTATGCAAATGATTTCCAAGTTTTTGGTTGTTTATTCTGTCCTACTTTTTCACCTCAATTTCAGCTCTGAATCAGAAACTATTTACTGGAAACCCCATATGGCTCAAACTCAATAAATCCAAAAAGGATTCACTATATTTCTCCCTGAACAAACTTACTCTAAATGTCCTTACTTTGACTAAGAAATCACCATACTTCCTGTCATCCCATCTACAAGTTCAAAATCACTTCTCCCCTCCTCCACCCAATTAGCTGCCAACTTCTGTTAATTTTATCTCCACATAATTTCTCACATACATTCCCTACTTTCACTCTATGCACACAAAAGCTGTATGATATTATGGAAAAACTGTTATATTTAGAAGCAAGGAATATGGGTTCAAACCCTAGATATTTTAAGCTACCTTGTAAAGCCGCTTCATGTGTCTTGAATCTTATTTATAAAATGAGAAGTTGTAAAAAAAAAAAAAAATGAGTTCTAGGTTCTCTCAGTTCTCAAAATATGATCCTATGATATTTCATTGTCTTCCACTTGGGCCATTGGATATTATATATAAAAAAGAACTTAATTGGTCTCTCCCTGCTTCCTATCTTTCCCCTTCTAAATCCAATATTTTACACAATTATAAAATAACTGCTCCTAAAACAGGAATCTGATCATTATACTACTATCCTGCTCAGAGATTTTCAGTAACTTCTTACAATTTTTAGGATAAAATACAGACCTCTGTGCCTGGCATTTAAAGCACTGCACAGTACAAGTTCCACATATTTGTCTATAAGTATTTCATATCATTTCCTTTCACATACAGTATGTTCCAATCAAATTGATCCCCTACCTTTTTTTGGGGGGAAGGAGTGTCAAAAAAGGACATTTCATTTCCTACCTGAGTCCTTGTATGGATTGTCCCTCAGGAGTCAATTCAATGCAGTAATTACTTCCTATAGTGATTAATATACACCAGGCACTATATCAGGTACTCAGAAAAACAAAGAAAAAATAAGTCGCTGTTTTCAAGAAGCTTATATTTTCCTTGAGTCAGGGAGAAAATATATCATGAATAATGATAAGTAAAAATCAGGATACATACACACACACACACACACACACACACACACAATTGCAGAAGAAGAGGGAGGCACACTGATAACCAAAGAACATCCTGAAAGCTCTATTGTCAGAAGTGGAATTTCAGTTGAGTCCTGAAGGGAGATGGGGGTCACAAGAAATGGAGGTGAATAGATAATACTCCAAAACATCAACTCTAATGAGTTAGCAGTTTGTAAAGATTCCAACACTCCAGGCATAGGAGAAAACCTCTGCAAGGGCATGGAAGCCAGAGATAAAAGTCATCTTTGGAGAATGGCAACAGGCAAGTTTGGCTGGAACTTAAGAGTACACAAAAAGGAACAATGTATAATCATCCCAGAAAGAAAAGTAGAAATATGATTGTAAAGAGCTTTTATATGCCACAGAGAGGCAAGAGTGGGAATCATTGAAGCTTCTGAAGCAGGAGAGGAACTAGGATGAATGTAGCATAAATGGAAAGGGGAGAGATATGAGAGATGATGTGAAGGTGGAAATAAGACAACAGATGTCTAAGAGTATAAAGAACTGAAGAAGGCAATGAGGTTATAAACCTGGGGAAACTAAAAGAATGCTGATACTCTTAAGAGAAACAGGAATATTAGGAGTTTAAGGAGAGAAATAATGAATTTTGTTTTGGAATATATAAATTTTAAATATCTACAGGGAAATAAAGATCTACAGTGTTCAGAAAATAGACAAACTTAGAAGAGAAGAGCTGGATATGCATGTATATCTTTAAGAGTCATCTGCACACAGATGATAGCTAAAGATGACAGGTGAGAGTTGATAAGATCACCCAGATGGAGGATAAGGAAAGACATGAGGGGCTACACACAGAACCAGGATGGTGATCTTGCAAAAAAAAAAGTCTAAAAACAGCAATTTCAGGAAAACACAGGAAAGACTTATCCAGAAAGATGGAGTATCCAATCAACAATGTAAGATCAAGAAAAGTGAGGACTGAAAAAAGTTCACTGGACTTAGCAATTTAGACCCCCTGATAATCTTGGGGTTCACATATGGAGGGGAAGAAAACAGAAACTGGGTTGAGGAATGGGAGTTAAGAAAAATGAAGAAAATGAATTTTTTCTATTTGTCAATGAAGAGAGGAGAAATAAGGTTTGATAGCTGCATGAGTTTAAGGAAAGATTTTTATGGATCTGGGAATCTAAACACATTTATAACTAATGGCAAAGATTAAAAAGAGGGAAGAAGGAACAGCTAGGTGATAAAATGCAATGGACAGAGCCCCAGCCCTGAAGTCAGGAGGGCTTGAGTTCAAATTTGATATCAGACACTTAATACTTCCTAGCTGGGTGACTCTGAGCAAGTCACTTAACCCCAATTGCTTGGGGGGGAGGGGGAGGGAAGAGAAGGGGAGGAAGGAGGGGAATTAGAAAGAAGCATGCTGCTGGAGATGGGATCAAAAGCACAAGTACAATGGCTGGCACTTTACAAAGAAAAGACATAACTATTATTAAGAGAACAGAGGAAAGAAGGAGAACAGAGAAAGGTGGTTGCAGAATCCATAGTTTTCTTCAAAGACCAGACCAAGTGCCACCAGTTGTTTTTCTCTCCTTCTTCCGCTACTTTGTATTTTAATTGATATATATATCTAATATCTCTGAAAAGACAAGCTATTCCTTGAGGATAGGGGCTATTTCATCTTTGTTTCTGCATAGCCTGAGTCTCTCATATTGCACTGTTATAGAGACAGCAACTGACATGGACTTAAAATTTCACTGGCAAAGAGAATTCCCTACTAAAGAAACTCCCTTTACTAATGAATCACGGCACTTTCTCTAGTCTTAGAGTCATCTAAGGTATTGAGAAGTTATTTAGCCTGCATAGAGCCACAGAGTGTTTGTCAGTAACAAGCCTTGAACCTGGATCTTCCTGGCTTGAAGGCTTGCTGCTTATTCACTAGACCAGGGGTGGGGAACATCCAAGCCCACTGGTCATATAAGGCCCAATAAATCATTTGATCTAGTCCTGCCATCAGCAGGCAACAAAAACTTCCCGCTACTTGAGTTCTTTAAGTTGATAATTTTGTATGGGTCTCAAATAACATTATAAATTTCTAAATGACCCTTGGGAGAAAAAAGGTTACCCACTTTAGGCCATGTTGCTTCTACACAAATAGATGCTTAAATATTGTTCAATTGAATTTTAAGGATAAGACCTTCAAAAACTACACATTCATTTAGCATTATTTATATCCAGGCACAAGTTGTGTGATTCTGGGGTAAGCCACTTAACCTTGTTGCTTCAGTGTCCTCTGTAGAATGAGCTAGATAAGAAAATGGCAAACCACACCAATGTCTTTGCCAAGAAAACCCCCCAAATGGGGTCACAAAGAATCTGACAACTGAAAAATAACTGAAAACAATGTGCATTACTAACATTTGTGCCCCATGCAAGTTCATCAATAGATTTTATGAAGTCCTTGAAGATTTAAACAAATGTGCACAACAGAATTGAGAATTACATAGACCTTGTTAGTTTCAACAAACCACTATATTCTACTCAGCAAGCATTGGCTTAAGCACATTTGAAAGGAGCCAACTACATGAAAATCTGTGGCTAGCACTGCTATACTTCCACACTTGATAAAAAGCAGCCAAATATTATGAAGTGAAACATAGTATGGGGGGAAAAAAATGATGCATTTGAAATGAGGTGTCAAAAGGCAAGAAAAAAAATCAAAGTTTCTATGGCAATTCCAAAACAGAGTTCATCTGCAATTTCCTTCAAATGCTTTCTTCTTCCTTTTGAGGATATCATCATAGTTCTTAGTCACCCAAGTTCATATTCTGTTACCCTTAATTCTTCTTTCATTTCTCATGTTTATCAGTTGCCAAGTCTTTACCATGTCTGTCCACAGTATCTCTCCCATTAGGTCCCCACTCTTCACTCAAATAGCCATACCAGGTTTATTGCAACAATGTCCTAAGAGGTCTAAAAAATTCTCATTCCAATCCATAATCACCTTCTCAAAAAGCATCAGTGCCTCTCCCTTTTACCTATAAACTCAAATATAAACTACTATATTGGGGATTTTAAAGCCTTTTACAAGCAGGGTCCCACCTACCTTTCCGGTGTGCTTACACATTTGCCTACATTAAAAATCCAAAGAAAATTCACTATTTGATACTCTTCATATCTTTCTACAAATACAGACCTCCCCCTTTTCATTCAAAAGTCATTAAGTGCTTTTTGTGCTACTAAGACCTGAAATAACAAATAAAAGTAAAAAGTTGCATGTATATACATGCACATGTATACATACAAATGTGTATTTGCTATATACATTTTACTTACATATGTATATGTATTTACACATACATGTACTTGAAAATATATGTATACACAGAGTAAACAAGAAAAACTTTAGCGGGATAGGCAATAATAGTGGAAGGCTGGGAGGTGATTTAGAAGGGGTTCAGAGACTCTGAAAGGCCTGTAGCAGGAGTTTGGATTTGATCATTCTTAAAGGATTCCAGAAGACTTTTGCATTTCTAATTTCTTTCATAGTTCAGCTCAAGCACAACCTGCTAAAACCTAATTACACCCCCCTCGACAGCCCAGCTACTACTAGTGGCTTTTGTCTCCACCTCTCAACCAGAAATTAACTTATATTTGCTTTGTACATCTTTTTGCTTACTCACATGTACCTCCAGTTTCCCTTACAAAACATAAGCTCCCTAAAAGCAAGGATAGTTTCGTCCTTGCCCCCCCATACATCCAAACATAGCCCCTAGGCACCAAGGCGGGGGAATGGGGGAGAGAATAAGTGCTGACTGACATGACTAGTAAAAGGATCAGGACAGTTAAATCTTCTTGGAGAGAACTAAAACAAAGAAGACGACGGTCACCACTGAGTTCCAACAAGACCAAACTTGGGGCCGAGCGGGAAACCAAAGACCGCGGGCCAGTCAAGAACGAAGGCCTCTCCTTGGTCGAGACCCACCCCCAAAGTACAGAGATCGTTTGGCCCAGCCTGGCTTGCCGGCCGACACTTTGTCCTCCAGCCCACCCGTTCGCCTCACTGCCTGGCGAGCTGGGACGTCCCAACGTACCGACGCTCCGAGGGCAGCTTCACGCATTCAGGCCCCGCCGCATCGTGGAGCCACACGGTCGGAAGCGTTCCAAGGCCCGTGGAGGTGGTGCCGTTCGCTGTCCCCGCCGCGGCTAGCGGAAAAGACTCAACTACTTTGGCCCAGAAGAAGAACACTTTAGAGAAGCTAAAAGCAAGGGAGGAGGACTGAACAGGGGACTCTAGCTCGGTGACCCGATCACTTCTGCAGTCTCTGCGCGCTCATTGGCTCTAAGCGCGAGATCAATTTTCACCAATTCCTGAAGTTCTTCTTAGGGTACGAAGGTCGTTGGCTACGAAGGATAAAGAGTCGTGGCCTTATAAAGATAGAGCCAATAGGAAACCAGAAACACTGGAATGGACCTCGCGCCTTACCGTCCGCCTGGGCTCTGCCTATAGGAGAAATCTCGTGGAGTTTGAGACTTAGAGAGAGCTTAGTTTCAGCTTTAGAACTACAATTCCCAGAATTCAATGTGACTTGAAGGACTCTGTAGTACTTCCAAATGAAGCGGCTCGGCTTAAAACTTTATTTCCCAGGAACCAGTTCGTGGAATTTTTGCTAACTTTGCTAACGAAAATATTTATCTTAATTATCAAAAAATGGTTTCTTTCTTTTTTACTGTTTTTTAAAGAAACCACTACCCAAGTGCTACCCACATTTACATCATCCTCTATTAAGCACCTTTAGTCAATTCAAGCATCAGTGCAACTCCCTTTGGAGACAATTTTCCTCAATTTTTTTCTATCATTTTCTTATCAAGAATCAAAAATTTTGGACAATGTAATTTCCTCAATATGAGCAATAATTCTCCTATACAAAATTTTCCTATTTATTCGGAATGTATAGTATAAAATGCAAATCACCTAGGTAAATGTTCAATGTGTATAACACTTGAAAGTTGTATAATGCTTTCCATATTTTATCTTCATTTTATAGATGAGAAGTCTGAGACTTAATGTCAATTCAGCTTTACATTATTCTATTCTGGGTTACTATGTCCTTTATATTTCAAATTACACAGGACTAAGCCTCAACCTTCAATAACTCCCACCAATTGCCACTTTCTTTCCTACAAATGTGCTTCTAAACTGCTGAATAAACGTGGAGAAAATCACCCAGCTGTGCTGACAGGTCCCCTAAAAATTTGTTACATATTCTCACCTGGATACTCATTATTTAGTCCTATTATACATACCTCCATCAATTCACAGATGCACTTCTAAACCTTTTCAGATCTCTTCAAATCTCCCATAGTTCCTCCCTTCCTCCCCCAATTCTTCTCAGTTAAGAATCTTGCCTCCTATTTTACAGAAAAAAAAAAATTTGATTCAAGGGAATTAATGAAAAAAAAAAAAATCAAATGAAGGTGGCCTACCTGTACCAGATCTAAAATTATATTATAAAGCAGCAGTTACTAAAACCATCTGCTATTAGCTAAGAAATAAACTAGTTGATCAATGGAATAGGTTAGGTTCAAAGGACAAAACAGCCAATAACTTTAATAATATAGTGTTTGACAAACCCAAAAACCCCAGTTTTGGGGATAAGAACGCATTGACAAAAATTGCTGGGAAAATTGGAAATTAGTATGACAGAAACTAGGCATTGACCCACACTTAACACCATACACCAAGATAAGGTCAAAATGGGGTTATGACCTAGGCATAAAGAATGAGATTATAAATAAATTGGAAGAGCATAGGATAGTTTACCTCTCAGACCTGTGGAAGAGGGAGGAATTTATGACCAAAGAAGAACTAGAGCTCACTATTGACCACAAAATAGAAAATTTTGATTATATCAAATTGAAAAGTTTTTGTACAAACAAAACAAATACAGACAAGATTAGAAGGGAAACAATAAACTGGGAAAACATTTTTACAACCAAAGGTTCTGATAAAGGCCTCATTTCCAAAATATATAGAGAATTGACTCTAATTTATAAGAAATCAAACCATTCTCCAATTGATAAATGGTCAAAGGATATGAACAGACAATTCTCAGATGAAGAAATTGAAACTATTCATAGACATATGAAAATGTGCTCCAAATCATTATTAATCAGAGAAATGCAAATTAAGACAACTCTGAGATACCATTACACACCTGTCAGATTGGCTAGAGTGACAGGGAAAGACAATGTGGAATGTTGGAGGGGATGTGGAAAACAGGGACACTGATACATTGTTGGTGGAATTGTGAATGCATCCAGCCATTCTGGAGAGCGATTTGGAACTATGCTCAAAAGTTATCAAACTGTGCATATCCTTTGATCCAGTAGTGTTTCTACTGGGCTTATACCCCAAAGAGATACTAAAGAAGGGAAAGGGACCTGTATGTGCCAAAATGTTTGTGGCAGCCCTGTTTGTAGTGGCTAGAAGCTGGAAAATGAAAGGATGCCCATCAATTGGAGAATAGTTGAATAAATTGTGGTATATGAACGTTATGGAATATTATTGTTCTGTAAGAAATGACCAGCGGGATGAATACAGAGAGGACTGGCGAGACTTACATGAACTGATGCTAAGTGAAATGAGCAGAACCAGGAGATCATTATATACCTCAACAACAATACTGTTTGAGGATGTATTCTGATGGAAGTGGATCTCTTCGATAAAGAGTGCTAATTCAGTTTCAATTTATCAAGGATGGTCAGAAGCAGCTACACCCAAAGAAAGAACACTGGGAAATGAATATAAACTGCTTGCATTTTTATTTTTCTTCCTCGATCATTTATACCTTCTGAATTCAATTCTCCCTGTGCAACAAGAAAACTGTTCGGTTCTGCACACATATATTGTATCTAGGATATACTGTAACCTATTCAACATGTAAAGGACTGCTTGCCATCTGGGGGAGGGGGTAGAGGGAAGGAGGGGAAAAATCGGAACAGAAGTGAGTGCAAGGGATAATGCTGTAAAAAAAATTACCCTGGCATGGGTTTTATCAATAAAAAATTATTTAAAAAAAAAAAAAAAGAAAAAAAATTTGAGGCCATGCACATGAGTTCCCTTTTTACTCTCTCTTTCTCATCTAGAACTCTTATTATCTTCTATCACTGTCCCTCTTCATACCTATGGCCTTGTTCCTTACCAAGACTATCTGGTCAAGCAATCCCATTCCATTTTGTCTGCTCCAATAGATTTCCCCTTCTGTCATCTCGCCTCTATCACAAATTTTCAGTCTCTCCTTGTCTATAGACATATATATTCAACAGCCTTTTCTAAATTCTAAATCTTGACTTGTTGCAGCCCTTAATTCAGTTGATCACTGTAATGACTGTAAAATCAGCCAGAGTCAGGAATTCAGGTTAAGGGGAAAATCTTCAATCTTTATTGAAGTGAAGAGATGAATAAGGATTGCGATAGCAATATGGGCGAGAAGGATTGCGATAGCAATATGGGCAGCTGCGACAGGAAGCCAGCTAATAGAAGGGGATCTGAGCTGAAAAGGCTGTGGCAATGGCAAATGCAAGCAGTCTCTCCTTCCCCTTCCTTTTCCACTCCTCTGCCTCCACCTACCAAAATCGTCATTTCCTATACAACACATCAGGACTTGCACAAAGAGTGGACAGGGACCATTCTTTCTCCAAGCTTATATATTAATAGAGTATGTTCCAATTACTATTTTAGCCTCATGTGCTTGGGACCTCAGTGCATCAACTCAAATCTCAGCCCATTACAGATCACTCTTGTCAACTGGACTGAAACTGGCCTCTAACCTATGAGTAGTCAGAGCCAAAACAGACCAGACCAAAGGCAAGAGACTTTTGTTAATTATTTCAAAACAAGGAAAATAACATTTGTAAGCTTAAGCATTCCCCTTTCCTTACCCTAGGAAGACAACTTGCTGATACTTAGGCTACTTATATACATGAAAGGGATTGGACTACAACACAATCATTCTTAGGTCTTGAAACAGTTCCCATGGTTGGCCCTTCTTAAGACTATACAGGCATTCTTAGGTTCCATGAGAACAGTCATTGTCTCAAGTCTTGGAGGTCATGATTACTCTGCAGGGTATAGAACCAGAGTTAGAAGGGAATGGGAGTGCAGTAGTAGGTAGTTATGAGAAATGAAGATTATAAACATCTGATATATGGCCCTGGGAAATAGGGGGAGTGAAGTCCTTCAGTGTACATTTGGTGTTGGTCTAAGCAATATACTTTGCCAAGGGGTAAGGTCATCCAGAACACAAAGAATTATTGTTGTGCCAAAGTCAGGGCACAGCCTGCTTGCCAGGCCTTAGCTCTGGGAAACAGGATGTCTCCCAAATATTTTGACACTCTTTTCCTTGATACCCTTTTCTATGACATCACCCTTTCTACCCATCTAATTACTTCTCTTGTCTCCTTTTCTGGATCTTTTTCTAAATCATGCTTTTTAACTATAAGTGTCCCTCAGGGTTCTGTTCAAGACCTCTTTCTCTTCTTACAACTTCACCTGGCAATTTCTTCAGGTGCTATGGATTTAATCATTATCACTATGCTTATGTTTCTCACATCTACCTATTCTGCCCCAATCTTTCTGTTGACCTCCAATCTTTCATTTCCAACTGCCTTTCTGATCTCTTAAAACCAATTATCTAGTAGATATCTTAAATTCATTATATCCAAAACAGAACATCTTATCTTTTCCCTCTCCCCTGCTACTTCTAATTTCCCTAATTCTGTAAAGGGCAACAACATCCTCTCAGACTCACAACCTAGAATCATTATAGATTCCTCATTATCTCTCCCATACCTGTTGCTAAGATGTATTGGTTTCACCTTTCTAAGAATTTCTCTCTTATCTTCCCCCTTCTCTCCTCTGACATTGCCACCGTTGTAATATAGGCCCTCATCATCTCACTCCTGGATTATTGTAATTGCTGCTGGTGATCAACCAGCCTTAATTTTCTTCCCATTGCAATACATTCTTGATTCAGTCATTAGAGTGATTTTCCTAAACAGCTCTTGCATTACCATCCCCTACTCAATAAATTCCACTATGCTATGCCTGGTCAGAAATCAGAGTTATGTCAAACCGCTCAGGTTAAATTTCCCCTATAAATCTATCCTTAGCTCACACCATCTTTGCTGAACCCCTTTTGGGTTACACCCTGCCACAGTATTCTTCCTTGTGGTATCTTTCTCCTCTCCCTTCCCCCCAACTACATCTCTTCTTGATTTTTCCTTCTTATAGGTAAGTAACTCTTTTAGGTGCTAAATCCCTTTTAGGAGTTAGCCTGTCAATTAAGTGCATACTCCAATCTCATGGAATGTTCCCTTCCTCCTGGTTAATTATGTGTTTCACTGGGGAACTTATCTTTTCCATTATTAATTGTTACATACTCTCCTCAAATCTATTTCATACTTACCACCCCTGGTATCCATTATATTTCTTCATTTTATCTGTAACCTCTTCTAAATAAACCTACCTTTTGCCAAAGAAAATGGCAATTGTGAATTCTTCACAGGAACCTAACATTTGGTGCCTTAATATTCAATGCCTAACCTCAATCTAACTAGCAATTGTTCTCCTAATCACATTATTCGGTGCCTACATCAACCACAACAGTGACTTATTTCCTCCAGGAGCAAATAGAAAATGCTCTGTTTGGCATTCAAGCCTTTCATAGCCAAGATCCTACCTACCTTTCCAGTCTTTATACACTGAATTCCTCATACTCTTCAATATAGTGACACTGACATCTAGGCTCTTCCATAAAACAAGACACTCTTCATTCCAGACATTTTCTTTGGCCATCCCTTATGGCTGGAAAGTTCTGACTAGAGACCTCTCTAGCTTCCTTTGAGTCCCAAATAAAGTTCCACCTTCTATAGGAAATCTTCCCCCATTCCTCTCAATTCCAGGGTATTCCCTCTATTAATTACTGCCTATTTGTCTGTAATACTCTTCTCTAAAATGTAATGTTCTCTGGGAGCAGGTTTCTTGGGGGGCTTCTGGAGGCAGCTTTCATTTCAGTTCAGTAATCCCCCAAAATGCAGCCAGGTTAAGTCCAAATCCTTTATTGTCTCCTTCAAAGTCTTATCTCCACTTGGGGCTCGGCTAGTTTTTCTTAGAGGCCTTCTGTAGTCTTGGTTCCGAGAGCTTAAGCTACCTTCTCTGGCTTCTGAATCTTCTCGACTGAATCCTGGCTGAGGCTCTGAGAACTTCTAGTGGGCTTCTCCTTTCTGGCCCTGACAGCTCCTCCTTATATGTTCCACACTGAGTATATACCAATCATTATATCACTAGGAAACCATTATTTGTTGTAGGATTAAATCAATGCTAAACTAGATTTAACCACTGTCTACCTCAATTTCACTTACTTAGCACCTTGTAAGAATTCTAACATTTATCATATATGTGTATAAATATATATATATATATATATATATATATATATATATATATATATATATATAATGTGTGTGTGTATAGAGAGAGATAAAGAGACAGAAAGGGAGAGGGAGAGACAGAGAAAGGGGAGAGAGAGAAAGACAGACAGAGAAGGGAGAGAGATAGACAGACAGACAGAGAGTGCTTGCTTTGAATACATTTGTTTACATGTCTCCCCCATTAGATTGTAAGCTTGAGAGCAAAGACTGACTCTTTTGCCTTGTTTTGGTATCCTTAGGGTCAGGCATGTAGTAGAGCTTAATAAAAATTGAATGTTTGAATATTGTTTAAATTAAGGGATTTGCATTTGGTCACACAAGTGCCAGAAACAATATTCACAGATCTAACCAGACTGCAATTATTGTTATCTTTCCTCCAAACTTTACCTCTTTCCCTTTCACCTTTCTACCTTTTTTCAACTAGCTAGGAAATGATAATTTTTTTCTTAAATATAATTGTAAGAAAATACTTCCTTTCCAAAGACTATACTGAGATACTTCTCTATTCAGTCTTTGATAATTCAAATTAGTTTTTTAAAGATACAACTATTTATATAATTTGAATGCTTCTTAGGATGTTTTGTTGTATCCCCTACCTCCAGAGTAGACTGCAATATATTTCATGGAGTTAGAAATGTGCTTTGCAAAGTCCCTTGCTAAACCAGCAACTCCCAAACCCAAGAAAGAGAAAGTAAGGGACCAAAGAGAAGTTATTCTGCAAGCAATGATGTATACATTTGACACTAATACTTATTATAGAACACTCCTGAGGAGAAATTTTTTTTGTATTGTTTTCACTTTCTCTGTATCTTCTTTGCTCCACTCACAACAATCTTTTACGCTACCACAGGAACTAATATGGAGTTGGTGGGTGGGAAGTGTCCTTTACCCAGGGCCTAAATTACTCCTTAATTCACACTCCTCCACACTTCTATTATTTTTATTATTGCATTGGTTCTAATCATGATTTTGTTCCATTTCCTCCAGTACTTCTCAACTCTTTTCAGGAAATAAATGAGATCCAGGTGAAGTCAAATAGTATAAATAAAAGCAATTATTCAATTATGGAATATTATTGTTCGGTAAGAAATGACCAACAGGATGATTTCAGAAAGGTCTGGAGAGACTTATACGAACTGATGCTGAGTGAAATGAGCAGGACCAGGAGATCATTATATACTTCAACAACAATACTATATGATGATCAATTCTGATGGACCTGGCCATCCTCAGCAATGAGATGAACCAAATCAGTTCCAGTGGAGCAGTAATGAACTGAACCAGCTACACCCAGCGAAAGAACTCTGGGAGATGACTAAGAATCATTACATTGAATTCCTAATCTCTATATTTTTGCCTGCCTGCATTTTTTTTTAATTTCCTTCACAGGCTAATTGTACAATATTTCAGGATCCGATTCTTTTTGTACAGCAAAATAACGGTTTGGACATGTAAACTTATTTTGTATTTAACTTATACTTTAATATATTTAACATGTACTGGTCATCCTGCCATCTAGGGGAGGGAGTGGGGGGAAGGAGGGGAAAAATTGGAACAAAAGGTTTGGCAATTGTCAATGTTGTAAAATTACCCATGTATATAACTTGTAAATAAAAAGCTATAATAATAAAAAAAATCAATTATTCATCTTCTTTTATACTGTTTTACCTGTAACAAAGCGTTTGTGTTTAGCTCAGTAGATTTATTAAATGGTTTCTACTTAAGACCACAAGAGGGAGTGGTAGTAAAATGGACAGAAAATAACATCGTCTGCCTCCCCAACTGGTCATTGGAGAAGAGTCAGATTCAATGTAATGAGAACCACAAAATCAGGTGCTAATTCATCTGTACTGGGGATTCAGGCCAAATAGATCGCTAAAGTATTAAAAGTAAACGATTAGCTGTAGAAAACGGCAGAAAGGCAAATATAAGTAGAATAAGTATTTGTCTACTTAACCACAAAGGTCTATAGCTCATGTTACTAAATTCCAGCAAATTATTTTTGCTTGACAAATTTGCTTTTAAAATGAAATACTTCAGTTTAACCTAGGCTAATTTGAAATCCTACTAAAAATTAATTCAGTTTTAATATTTATTGATCACCCATGTCAATTGTAATTTTGCTTCTGCTGTGACTAATTTATCTGGTACTGATTAGAACTTCAGAAATAAAAGTAGGTAAATGGCATAAAGATATTGAATTTCTGTCACAAAAGATAATTACCAGTTGCTTAAGTATCTGTTGACAGCAACCAGTTATAAACTGGTCCTGCAACCTTTCTCCTTCCAATTTAAAGTTGAATGAACTTTAGTGAAGTCACACTGAGCTCATAATAAGTCTTACCTCATTCACCAGTCTGTCTTTTTTTGCTCTTCACAGTAAGTAGTCCCCCCTCTTTTATTAGAACATGGCATTAAAAATGTCTTGTGAGTGTTGTTATGTAATCAATATCAGTGTCAAAGTGTACACCATTACTCGTAGAATGCCAGTGGTCACCTCTCGGTGTGAGGAGGATGAATCCAATGGAAAGGGTACGGAAATACAAAGTATGAGCACTACTAGGTTCAAACCACGTTACTACGGATAATATTGCATATTCAAGGTGCTGGCTACGCATATCCATAACACAGCACAAACTAAAGTTTAGTGACTAAGCACTGGACATATATTTGTCTCAGGAAGATGAACTGCAGATTGGGTCCAAAGTTCTCAGTGCAAAGATGCACTGAGGTTTCCTACCTAAGAGTGTCGGGAATCTTAAAATTGATCACTCTTTCTCTGCATAGCAAGCTCAAGGCCGTCCCTTTCAAAATTCGAAGCTTCCCGGACTTCACACAAAGAAACAAAAGGTCACTCAAACAAGCGGCCCATAGAAGCAAACATCAAGAGCGGAGGACGCAGCACAACATTCCCTGCCCCGTGACGCCTCCTGTCCCTTTCCCACACCCCAAACACACATGCGCAGAGCGATCTCAGCACCTACTCCCAGCTGGGGACCCAGCAGGGTGCAACTTGACCCCCTACTAGACTCTCCTCTCCACCCTAAGAGTCGCGCGGGACTTAGGACCCGCCCCCCTCGCTAACGGAACATAGACGATTGGTCGACGGAGGCCCGGGGCGCAACCGGCGCCGGGAGGTGATTGGCTGTGTGCCGATGACGGCCCTGGAACCTCCCAGCTCCGAGTCCGAAGCCGGTGAAGGAGGCGCTGGCTGTTGCGGCGGGTCTGGTGAGCTGGAGGGGTGGGGTTAGGGGGGTCTAGAAGAGAGGAGAGACTCGAGAAGGCCGTTTGCTCAGGTGGGGAGGGGGCGGCTTCTGGATTCTGGGAGTTCCGGGAGGGAGAGGGCGATTGGAGCGGCGAGAGCGGGAGGCTGGGGCAACGGAGCCGCAGCTATGGGCTCGCTGGGCCCAGTTGGTGTCGGTAGCCCAGGGGTAGCAAAGAGGGAGCTGGTCGAGTCGGGGCGAGGGCCTGCGGGAACGGAGCGGGGCGGACTGGGAGAACGTGGGCACGCCTTCTATTTCTCTCACATGTCTACAACGACACGTCGTCCTTGGATGACTTGAAGTCACCTCCCTCGCACCCTCGGACACTCGCTCCCACGCGCGCTCCCTGGCACCCCCCGGAGGGTATGGGCTCCCTCGGGGTCGGGCTTTCACCCACGGCCGCCTCCATGAACCGGAACCGAGAAACCTCCCAAATCTCAAAGTAGCCGCTGCTAGCCTAGGGAAGACCGCAATAGCGCGCCGGGGAAGCCCCCCCACACCCACACACACGCGTTGGCTTTTGTTTTTTTAACCCATTTGAATGTGAGAGTCATTGCTTTAGAAAGTCTGGATGGTCTATAAGCATTTATTACGTGTCTGCTGCGTGCCAGCGCTGGGCAGGAGAAAGGCAGCAGACTGGGGCTCTCGGCGTAATAGGGGGAGACCGCGCTGTTTACTAACAAGCTGTGCGTGCTGTAGGATTGAGCTAGTCAAATTATGCTTAGCCGCCCCAAATGCGGGCTCGTAACTGAATGTGCGGTCGTGAAATAGTGATTTATTATCCGTAAATGTTTGATTTGTGTACATAATTTATGTACCTATACACCCAGGGTTTTGTAAAAATTTCTCGGGCGAAAAGGGAGGAAAAGTTTAAGCAGACAGTGATAAAAAGGGTAAATTAGAGGTAATCCGAGCACTAGTAATGGAGAGGGAGGGAGGGAAAATAAGCAGATTTGTTTTTATTCGAGATTGAGGGAAGTCAGAAGGGGAAAGATAATTTTTGTGTGTATGGATCACTATGATTTCTAGTCTTTTTGAAACTTAAAAATATCTTTTGAGTCTTGTGTAATTGATATTGCTTGCCTTCTCAATGGATAGGGGAGCGGCAGGAGGAAGAAAGAATTTAGAATTCAGAAATCTTTAAATGCAAAATATCCAAGTTTAAAAATGACTGCTTTCTTTGGAATGAACATTATCTTACAGCTAGGTGGAGATGGGTAGTGGAACTTGATCTGGAGCTGAGAGGTGGGAAATGGAACAGGACAGAGCCTTTTAAAGTTCCTGGTTTAAGACAGGCACTGTGCTAAACACTATAAATATCTCATTTAATCCTGCTTTAATTTAATCCTACCTTTAAGGTATTAAGCTATTGTGATTACAGTTGAGGAAACTAATGCTGAGAGGTTCATTGACAAAAAATTAGTATCTGAGACTGAATTTCAACTCAAATCTTACTGATTACAATCCCATCTAGTTCTATCCTCTGGGCCATCTAGCTGCTTCTGAATTCTGCTGCCTTCCAGCTGTAAAATGGAGATAATAAATACTTGAAAGGATTATTTGTGAGAACCAAGTAAGATAAGATTTGTGAAGTATCTGGCTTATAGTAAGTACTTAGTATTTATAACCTTCTCTTCCTCCTCTCCCCCAAATGTGTCTTGGACCATTTTTCAGAATGTCCTTAGATGCATAAAATCTAATAGGATTACAAATCAATAATAATTGAAGTAGAGTTATTACTCCCCAAAAAATGTTTTAAACAAATTCATAGTTATGAACCTTTACCTCAGTAGATATAGACTAGATCTTGAGTAGGAAGAAATCGCTTGGGGGTACAGCTAATTTTTATAAGTGAGTTAACAGGATAGACAGGTAGTAAATAGCAAAACACAAAGCATAAGTGAATCCAATTTAACATTTTTTCCACTATACATTTCATGAGTTTTTATAACTGAAAAAATTATATTGATGGCTATCCATCTGGAAACTCTAGGCCCCACTCCCAGTTAGCTAGACTGTTCCTCATAAGAAGTACTGGGAGTCCAATCCTGAGTCTCTTTAAAGATCTTTTTTCATGTTGGTAGGGTAGAACCCAGAGTCCTTACCCCATCAGTGTGATGCGTTAGAGTTAGATTTTTCCCGGAGGATAGTCAGTTATCCAGATTTTCTAGATTTATTTCATATTTATAATTTCCTCAGCAAATTGACCCACTTTCTGTTTTTGGAATTTGATATTCTATATCTAATCCTAGTCTAATCCATAATCTCAGCAAGCAGAAACAGTAAATGTCATTCTTCTTTATGATATAGAAAGACCACTGGATTTAGGTCTAGTGGAATCATATTAGTATATAGTACTTATAAGTTATATAATTTTCAATTTCCTCATCTCTAAAATGGAAGCAATACTTTTTCCCTGCTTCATAAAGCTCTTGTGAGAAAATTATTTTATAAACGCTAAAGAACTATACAATGTAATGTACTTTTAACTTGAAGTGCAGATTACCTTTTAAGAAAACAATATCTTTTTTATATTTAAAACATGTGAGGGCCTGTTAATGGCTTAAATCATCAAAAAAAAAAAAAAAAGAATCAGGAAAAAAAAAAGCAACTTAATTTATTTAGGGGTAACATTTGTATGTGTTTTGTTTTGAAAGTCACATAAAAGAGCTTAAACATAAACTTTGAAACTCAGATAACTTTTATATGAAAACTTAAACTGTTTAATAACTATGGCAAACATTTTAAAATAGACTTCATTTTTCTTTTGAGGGGTTAGGGAAGGCCAAAACCTTGTTTTGGGGACTATAAGTAAAATATTTCAGATTAAGTAAATTAAGTTTGTGTATTGGTGAGTAGTAGTGTGATTAAGCTGGAAAATAGGGTGGGATTTGATTGGCTAAGGTCATGTTTGCCACTGGGATTTGGACTTTATAAGTAATTGGGGGCTTTGTTTTATTGATTGAATGACTGGCTGACTGAATATTTTGGGTAAAGAAGTTCCTCACATTGAAAAACAAAATCATTCTTATTGCCACATATGTAACTCTCTATTCACTTGGTGAATTCACTTAGTCTCTCTCTCTTGCTCTTTGAAAATTTTCCAATTTGGCAGATATAAGGTTTTTTGGGGTTTTTTGTTTTTAACTTTTAAGCTCTCTGAGTTAATAGACATAGCTACCCACCCCAAAAAAATTTTTCTGTGAGCTTCTGTGGAATAAGCAGAATAATAACTTAAGTAGAATACCCTTTGCCTCATTTTCAATCTCTTGATCCAGTGATCTATTTAGAATTAATTCAGTTTTAAAATCAAGATAATTCTCTGAAGTTGTTGCCAAGGTCAATTCATCTTTATAAAATAGTAATTTCAATTTTTGTATTACTAAAATCTTGTCTAGTCCCAACCCTCTCCTTTTAAAAATGAGAAAAAAGCCCATTGGCTTCAATTTGTCATTCAAAATCATATAGTAACTTAATGGCCAAAAGAAAACTGGAACTCTGGTCTCCGGGCTCTTAATTATTTTAAGTTCCTTTTTTCAGTCATCATATACATTGTTGTTGAACATCAATTCTAATTACAATATGGATTTACTATAAAAAATGTTATATTTACGTTTTTAAAAAATACAAAAAGTGAAGCAACTAATTACATAGTTCGAATTTTAATTTTTTTTTTTCAATGATCAGATATTGCCAGAATAACCAACTTTTAGGTTGAGTACATAAGTAAAGGGGTGGTGGTACATGCTTCTTAAAATCTACTTCAGTTGATTATCATTTCCTTTATTGCATGAGCATCTCATACACACACACACACACACACACACACACACACACACACACAATCCTCCATTTAACTATTTTAGGCAGGCATTTGAAATAATTATTTTGTAATCTTTGCTAGTAATTCCGACTCATTTGAAAATTTAATAGACTTGCATAAAAGAAAAAAATGCCCTTCAAGAATCGCTAGATTGCACCTTAATACAATGCTTCTAAGCTTTCTGAGAGTGACTGCCCTGAAGCAAGTCCTGGAATCCTGGAAAGCTACATCCTCTAGAAAGTAATTTCTTTTTTCAGACCCTCATATGTATGTTCTCACCTCAGGTTTTCATTAAGCCTTCTAACCAGTTTCTCTTGTTCTATGAAAAGATGTAGTAGAATAGGTCAGAGAGTTTAAATTCAATTAATCATCTTTTTAAGTTCTGTGATTTTAAATTTTATCCAATTAAAATTCACCCATACGTTAATTTGTGATAAGTGAATGCAGTAATCATAAAGTGTTATCATACTATATAAAAGCTTCTGTTTTTTAATTTTGTAATTTATTGTCTCTGACATATGTTGGGCACTTAAACTTGTAAGCTCTTAAGACAGTGATTTTATGAAGAGAGTACTGGAGTTAGCTTGTATTTTTGTCCATCTATAAAACGGAATATGTGATTATCCTATCATGAATGTCCTGAAGAAAAATCAAATAGCCACTTCTTGGCATAGCTCCTATCATGAATGTTCTGAAGAAAAATCAAATAACCACTTCTTGGCATGGGCCCTGATGATCTTACCATGTTTTGAAGTTTATGTTTTTAAATATTTTTATTAGATTATTTTGATTATAATTCATTTATTTCAATCAAAGTTTGTGAAGAGTGATCTCCTTGCTGCCACTGTTTGTAATAGCATTTTGAGTCTTCTAGAACTCTTTTGGAAAAAAAGAACTCACTAACACCCATGGTTTTCCCTAACCATGCAGATCAAAATCCATTCATACTTTTAGGTCCATTTCTCTCCTGTGTTCTCCTATATCCTATAAGTGCTCCACAGAGGTCTTCCCTATATGTTGGAGCCCTTCTTCAATGTCTCTCATCACTTCTTTAGAATACAGCTTGCTTAAACTGTGGGTCACAAATCCATAAGGGAGTATTGTAACTGAATGAAAGAGTCACAAAATTATGATCTATTATCTTTGTATACCTATTCTGCACACACACACACACGGGATCATGTAAAAACTTAGTGAAAGAGGAATAGCAAGTGGGAAAAGTTTGGAGAATCCTTGCAGGACACAAAAAGTATTCTATCACAGATCCCATCACAATCACACAACAACTTGTTTAGCCATTCCCCAATTGATGAGCATCCCTTCACTTTGCTATTGTTTGCCACCACAAAAAAAGAAAAGCTATAAATGTTTTTGTGCATTAGGTCTTTTTCCTTTTTAAAAAAAAATTTTGGGGGATGGGGGGAGTGAATACAGACCTAGTTCAGGTATTGCTGTGTCAAGAATTACACCTGGTTTTTATAATCCTTTAAAAATAGTTCCAAGTTTTTCCCAGAATAGAAGAGTTCACAACTTCACTAGCATTATATCAAAGTTCCAATTTTTCTCCATCTTCTGCAGTATTTGTCATTTTCTAGTACTTTTTTTTAATAGTACAAACAATTAAATGTTCAAAATGACCTTGCTATATTAAATTCTGGGATATAATACAAAATACTTGTCAAAGTTTACAAATGGATTTAGTTCATCAATATGCACAATTTATTAAGGAGGGATTGGTTAATTGCTAACATTGGAATGTCAGTCTGTAAACATTTATAAAACACCTACTATGTGCCAGCACTGTGCAAAGCACTGGGGATACAAATGCAGGTTTAAAAAAAAACCAAAAAAACAGCCTCTGCCCTCAAGGAGGTTGCAATCTAATGGAAAACTGAGGCCCTGGAGTTCATGGTTCTGTTCTCCAACTAGAAGGACAGAAGGTACTGATAAAGAGGTGAGTACCAGACAGATTCAATCTTTGAGGATAATGAGGTTTCTCCATGATAAATTTCCTGGAGAAGAAAGGCATGATAGAGAAGTCCAAAAGCAGTATAGCTGGAAGAAAAGGGAATGTAGAAAAATAAGTTATTTCGTTTGCCAAGTTTTTCCTTTTATCAGTTTTTCTATTCCAATCATTGATTTCTGCCCTCTAGAAGTTCAGCCCCCTGGCATTCATGTTAGGTATTATGATTTCATTTTAGCCTTATCTAAATGGCTTACAATATACTAATGCTACTACACATAATTCAAAAATAGTGAACTTAAAGCGGATCTCTTATGTTAACAATGCAGCAGCTTACCGTGGTATCAAAGAACTATATTTTCACCTTACTATTCATGTCTGTAATCTACATCCCACACAGTTTATCAGTTAAATAGTTGTTTTACTTAGCTTATTATATTCTTTTGTGACAATGCATCATAACGTTTTCTTTTTTTTACTTCTTGCTAGATAGGTACCTTAATCTTGAACATAACTCGGCCACTTAAAATCAATTTGTCTGTAAGGTCATAAATATGGTTACTATATACATACATACATAGAGAATATTTTTGGCATTTGTAAAAGTTTTTGGTCTTGTTTTAATTTAGCTTATGGACGATAATTGCCATTAATTGATTAATCCTCATTAACATTCCAAACAAGATTTTAAAATAATAATAACAATAATAACTAGCATTTATGAGCCTAAGAATTGTAAATCACTTTACAAATATTGTCCCATAAGTGTTCTTCTTATATTTATTTTACAATGATTGGTGTTATCAGACATACTTGCACTTTCTAGTAATGTAACAGTATTCTCCAAACCATGTCCATTGAAGTCCTATAGTTCAACAAAGTTTCCTTGAGAAAATAAAGCTAGCAATGATTTTCCTTTTAAAGCATTAAATACAACAATATTTGTTGTTTCAACAACATTTAGAACGAGCAACAGTTTTTCTGGGTGAAAATTACTCTTAATTTCTTTTGTTTCAATTTTCTAGCCTTCCTGTTTTGCTAAGTTTTTTCCATATTTCCACACCAGAATTTATAGGATATGTGCATGTGTACATGCACATGTATATGAATTCATTTGTTGGTAGTCCTCAAATGTTCTATATTCAATTAGTTTGGAAAATACAGTATTAATGCACTGATTCTTTCTTTGTTAATTTCAGTGTTCTTTCCTTAAAAGGTAGTGGTGCTTATTTCCTATATGGTTCGGAAATGGAAGGGGTAGAAGAAGAGAAAGAATAGTGTTAACACTTTGGACTGTGTGTGCTAAGGTGCTGACCATAAAGGCAGTAAATTCAGTGTGGGCTGAAATAACCTTGGAATGGATATGAGTTGTGAGCTGTAGACAGATGGGTGGGTGGGTAGGTAGGTAGATAGATAACTCATGACTTAAGTTTTTATTTTCTATTCTTAGAATAGTAATGGGCACCTAATATTAAAAAGGAGGGAGGGAGACAGAAAGAAAAAGAGACTAGTAGTCAGTGAACTTTGTTAGAATGGGACAAGATCATGAACAGCATTGACAAGCAAAGGAATTCAACAATAAAAGAACACCTTAGAGTAGCAAGCTGCATCACTTGATGCACTGAGCTTTTTTTTTTTCAATCCATAAATTAAAGAAAATAGGTAGTAGGATGAAAATTTTTTATTTAAAATAAAATTTTAACATTTGGTGTCAAATTGACAGTGCCTGGTCATTTTAGCATTAAAGTCTGATGTGCTGGTTGAAAGCCATTTACTTCTTTGAATAAAATAATTAGATGAAAGTAGGACCTTAGAAGATTTATGCAGCATCAGTATGGAGAATGGATTGAAGGGAAAAGTTATTACATAATCTAGCCCTGCTCATTCTTCCTGTTCAATTTGATTGACAAGCATTTATTGATTGATTGCTTTGAGTCCCTAGCATTATGGCTCAAAGACAAAAATAATGCAGTTTTTATCCTCAGGGAGCTTCAATTCTTGGGGAAGTGGGAAGAATGAACAACAAACACACAAATACACAAAGAGAACTATACATAAAAATATATAGAGAGGAATTACAAATTAATGGGGATGATTTATCAACAAAAGGTATTAGGAAGGGCTTTATATAGGAGGTGGCCTTTGAATTGAAACTTTAAGGAAGTTAGGGATTCTAAGGCAGAAGCAAGAGAGGATGCCTGTGCAAAGAAAGGGACAGGGATGAATGAGAATGGTTATGTATAGAAAAATAAGCCATTTGGA
The DNA here is from genome assembly GCF_016432865.1 of Antechinus flavipes. Taxonomy (NCBI): domain Eukaryota; kingdom Metazoa; phylum Chordata; class Mammalia; order Dasyuromorphia; family Dasyuridae; genus Antechinus; species Antechinus flavipes. The sequence continues at coordinate 456,881,728 of NC_067398.1, read as the reverse complement.
AAATAGAATGTATTTGGGAATATTAGATGAAATAAGTTGGTAAAGATATATTGAAGCCAGATTGTGAAGAGCATATTTTATTAGTAATATTAGTACATGGACACATGTACTAGGTGTCTTTAAGATATAATTCAAACTTGGAGTTTATAACTATCAGTCTGGCACTCTAGCCACTCTACCTTGCCACTAGGAAGGGAAACTTAAGCTTGATATGTGGTAAACTATCTAGACCTAATTTTTTTTTTTTTTAAAGATACAAGAAATGGAGCTGAAAATTCCATTCAATTCAGTAGATATATTAAATGCCCCAGCCATGGTGTGGAAGAGAATGTGGATACAAATAAGTAAAAGGAATACAGTCCATGCCTTTAAGGAGCTTGTAATCTTTGGGAATAGCAGTATAACAGAAGGAAGCTGAAGAAATGTGTTTTGATTGGTGGTGATTATGATAAGTGTCAAATCAAAGGAGTCCAGCTGGTGTGAAGTGGTTAGGCAAACTGAACATAGGCTGGTAATTCATCAAGAAGTTTGCCCATGAGTATTGCAGAAGTTTTTCGGCCACAGTGACTTATGAAGTTGGTTTTCAGTGCTGTTGAACTTTGTGATATGCTTCAATGGAGATAATCTCCACATCAAAGAAATCATAAAACTATGAGCAGCAGTGTGCAAGATGTAAAATAAGTTGAGCTAACATTTTGTACTAATACTGAAATGAATGGATAAAAATGTAGACTACAGTAGTGGAAGAAGAATAAAGAGGAAGGGATGCATAAAAGAAGTATTTCAAAGAAGAAATTAATAGTAACAACTTAATTAATATAAGCGATTTACAAAAAGTAATTCAAAGACTGATGAGACTAATTCAAAGACTCATTCATCTAGTATCTCTGAACATATTAGTAAATGCTAATTTGAGCGTAGATGTATATTTCATTTATGTAGACAAATATTTAACCCATCTATACAGAGAGGATATGTGTGTGTGTGTGTGTATGTGTATTTGTTGTAATTATAGATTTTTTCCCCTACCTATTTTTGTTTATTGATACATATTTCATAGACATGAGATTATCAGCTTTCTATTCCATTATTGAACAAGCTTGGAAAACAAGTACAGAGTAGTACTCTTACTACTGTTATTGAATGATTGTAAATGGCTATGGGTTTGGCACAATTACTGAATAAATGCTGTTTCATTCATTCATTGATCAGTGGGAATAAATATAAATAAACTCACAGTTATAGAAAAAAAATTTTTTTTGAATAAGAAAGGTAAAGAAAGTTTCCTGCTACTTTTCTTTCCATTTCTGCCATGTTTTACAGATTTGGAGGATTTAGAATACTTAATGGAGACTTAAAAGTTTAAATTGAATAATTATCTGTAA